>NC_053167.1:144071313-144223512 GCF_016835505.1 Polypterus senegalus | reverse complement strand
ACTGCAGGATTTTATTTCTATTGCAGACCAATCCTGCGTATGTTCATCTATTTGTGTCAATATCCAGGTTTTTATAGTTTGTATATTTGCCACCCATTAATAAAATTGAAAGTTAGGTATAGCCATGCCACCTTCTGATTTATGTCTTTGTAGGGTCGCTCTTTGGATACGTAGATGTTTTGAATTTCAAATAAATGAGGTGAATCTAATTTCTTAAAAAATGATTTGTTGATGTATATTGGAATGTTTTGAAATAAAAAAAGAAGCTCAGAGAGGATATTCATCTTAACAGTGTTAATTCTTCCAGCTAGAGTGAGATGAAGGGTTGACCATCTATGCAAGTCTTGCTTAATTTTTTCCATACAGACAGCAGAATTTTGTTGATAAAGAGCTTTATGTTTACTTGTGAAGTTGACCCCTCGGTATTTAAACTGGTCTGCAATGATAAAAGGGAAGGTGTCCAATCTAATATTGTTTGCTTGAGAATTCACTGGAAAGAGTACAGTTTTACTAAAATTAATTCTGAGACCGGAAATCTTTTGAAATTCCATTAATGCTATTAGGACTGCAGGCACAGTATTTTGTGGGTCTGATATCTACAGTACCATGTCATCTGCATATAGAGAAATGTTCTATTCAAGTCCTTCTCTGATAATCCCCTTTATCTCATAAGCATTTCGACATGAACTGCCAGTGGCTCAATTGTGATTGCAAAAAGCAGTGGTGACAAGGGGGCATCCTTGTCCAATACCACATTCTAGTTTAAAGTAGTCTGAATTAATGTTGTTAATTCAAATTGAAGCTTGTGGACTGGTATACAGTAGTTTGATCCATGCACAAATGTTCAGGCCAAAGCCAAATTTCTCCAATGTAGTGAAAGGTAGATCCATTCAATCATATCAAATGCTTTGTCTGCATCCAACGATAATAATATTTTTGGGGTGTTAGACTTTGTGGGTGAATATATTACATTACACAGGCGTTGAAGATTGGAAGCTAAGTGTTGGTATTTAATAAGTCCAGTTTGATCTTGTGATGTTACTGAAAGCAGCACTTTCTCAGTCCTTCTAGCTAGGACTTTGGAGAGTATCTTAACATCATTATTCAGAAGTGAAATTGGTCTGTGTGATGCACATTGTAATAAGTCCTTATTTTATTTAGGAAAGACTGCAATTAATGCTTGGCAAAAAGTTTGGGGGAGAATTTTATTGTCTCTAGCTTTTGTAAATGAAAAAAATGTAAATGTGAAATTTTTATAAAATTTGGCAAGATAGCCATTAGCGTCTGCTGCTTTCCCACTCTGAAGCACATTAATATTAAAAAGATATTATATTCTTTATTCAAACCCAAACCTAATTACAGTAAAAGATTAAGTAAATGTCATATGAACTTCAATTCACATCTAATATATACATTGTTTAGCATCTACAACACACCTAAAATAATAGAAATAAAGAAAAAAGGCCTTGTAATCCCATAGCACATTCTCTTTTTCTGTTTATAATCACATTTAGCCTTAAAAGGAAGTTCAACTTAAAAGTGTTCTGTGGTATCTTTAACTATATTAACTATATGTTAATGTTACTTACAATTTATGAGATAGTGTCAAGTTTTCAATTTCATTTCTTTTAAAACCATACCTATGCATTCGACTGATATTAATTACAATAAATGTTACCTGATAAAACAGAGCAGACACAGAGATTTGCTTAATAAACTGTAGGCTGTAAAACAAGAACTATACTCCTCTTCTTTTGTACACTTTATCCTGGCCAACTGTCTGAGACTTCTTAATCTTCTGGCTCATCGAGCTCTTTTTATTTTTAGACATTAGAGCATTAGAATAATCTTGTCCAGAACAGGCCATTCAGATCAACAAATCTTACCAGTCCTGTGCACTTAATACTTCTAAAATAACATCAAGTGAAGTTTTGAAAGTCGCTAAAGTCCTCCTATCTACCACACTACTTGGTCACTTATTTCATGTATCTGTGGCTCTCGTTGTAAAGAAAAACCTCCTAACATTTGTGTGAAATTTACCCTTAACAAACTTCCACCTGTGTCCCCATGTTCTAGTTTAACTCATTTTAAAGTCACAGCTTCGATCCACTGGACTTTATCATGATTTTCAGAAAGCATTTGATAAGACTCCACGTGAGAGGTGCCATCAGACTAAAAGAAGTGGGAGTTCAGGTGATGTTTGTAGATGGGTACAGAATTGGCTCAGTCAAAGGAAGCAGAGGGTGATGGTGCAAGGAAACTTATCAGAATTGGCTGATGTTAAGAGTGGTGACCAGCAGGGGGAAGTGTTAAGGCCACTGCTATTTTTAATATATATAAATGATTTGGATAGGAATATAAGGAAAAGGCTGGTTAAGTTTGCAGATGATACCAAGCTAGGTGGACTGGCAGATAATCTGGAATCCATTGAATTATCACAGAAGGTCTTGGACAGATTTGTGGTAGATGAAATTTAATGTAAGTCAATGAAAAGTATTACGTGTAGGAAGTAATAATGTGAGGTTTGAATACACAATTCAAGGTCTGAAAATCGAGAGTCCACCTTATGAAAATGATTTAGGAGTCATAGTGGACTCTAAGCTATCAACTTCCCAACGGTGTTTAGAAGCCATTAAGAAGGCTAACAGACTGTCAGGTTATATAGCGCCTTGATGTGTGGAGTACAAGTCACAGGAGGTTCTGCTCAACCTTTATAACACACTGGTGAGGCCTCATCTGGAGTCCTGTGTGCAGTTTGGGTCTCCGTTTCACATAAAAGTCCAGAGAAGAGCAACTAGGCTGAATCCAGGGCTATAGGGGATGAATTATGAAGAAAGATGATGTGAGTTGAACCTTTTCAGTTTAAGTAAAAGAAGATTAAAAAGTGACGTGATTAAAGTGTTTAAAATTAAGAAAGGAATTAGTCCAGTGGATCGACACTCTTATTTTAAAATTAGTTCATCAAGAACACTGGAACACAGTTGGTAACTTGTTTATGGTAAATTTCGCACAAACATTTGAATTTTTCATTTCACACAAAGGACCACATACATATGGAATAAATAAATAAGTAATGTGATGGACAGGAGGATTTAAAAGAGTTTCAAATTTCAGCTTGATTCCATTTTGGAGAAATATTGTAGGTGAACAGAATTGGCAGGTTTGAGCTGACTGGCCTGTTCTTGTCAAAATCATTCTAATGTTCTAGTTCATAGTGATCGATGGAGTCTTTCCTGACTGTATAGGATAGCAGACAGGGACAAACTCTGCATATTGCACCCGCCTGTTGCAGGACTTACATGTACACACACACTCACGATCACTTGTGCTGTGTAAATGGGCATTTGTCCATCAACTTAACAAGCATGCGAGAAACAAAACACAGTGAGGAATGGCAAGCACTAAAACTACAGTTTAGATTAGCATTAACTTTATTGCTGAGACTTGTATGTTGTCTGTGTTTGTGGGTATAATAAAAGTACAACATTTGTACTGTTGTATACTTAATAGTGTGAGTAACAAACACCAAAAGATGGTGTTTTCTATGAGTATGTTTTTAGCAGTTGATGTTTTTATTCATTTCGTATAATCTTCAACTCAATTTTTCCCTGGGCTAGTTCCGTCTGAACTCTGTGACTCTGATAATCCTTATGGCATTGCTTCACAGTTGGGCTCATGTGTTTCTTTGCTCTTTCCTCTCTGTTTTATCTCATCAAAGTAGGCATCAGCTTGTCTCAAGATTTGCTGCAGGGCTTTCAGAATCAGGATGTCCACGTTCATGTCCAGCTCTGTCTCAATCCAGTAGTTTCTTACTGGCAAAACACAGGAAGCTGGGACACCCACCAGATCCCACACTTCCAGTACCTGGAAATAGATGAGACTCAGTTAGCAGTTCAGAAACCACTAGAGAGTTCTAATGTTTAATAATGAAGCTGACATGACCTCCTAAGCTATTAAATTAAATAACAATATTATTTTTTAAACTCATTATTCTTGCTAACATTGACTAAAATATGTAAAACCATCCAGACCTTTTTAAGTTAATGAACTGTCAATCCATTCTTGGCAAGCATCTTGGAGAAGATCGTTGTACAGAACTAAGTTCCAAGGCTCCCAAATAAACTGACACATAGCTGATGAACCACCTATGGATGTCCAACCCAATGCCTTTGACCATTCCAAGTTGGGTATACTAAAAATTTTGAGATCCAGAAGATGGAATCACACATGACACTAATGTTGATCGAATTCAGTTGAATCCTTGCAGATATTGAGGCACAAATCTTCTATTTGTTAAGTCAGCTACAGTTTTTTTTTAATAAAACAAAATAGCTATAAATAAATGCTACAAACGGTCATAATTTGATTTGCATTTTAAAAATGTTAATGGTTTCTGGGGCTCTAAATATAATTTATATATAATTTCTGGGGTTTTGCAGACCTAGGAATCCAATGGTCAAATTTGCATCTTTTTAATTGCTACCTATTCTTTCCATGATCATGCAGTACCATTTTGTTTTTCTATGATGACCACCATTTTGGCACTCAGAGGTCATGGATGGCATGACATCACAGGTCAAGGGTACAAAGGTCAGCCCCTTGGCTTTTCTGATTACCTAAGTTCAAACGCACTAAAAATAATTATGTTTCTTTGTTCATTTGAAATGTTCTTTGGTGTAAAATCTTTTCAGTTCTTCACTATGATGTACATCTGTCTTGGTCAAGTTGCATGGATTATCCTCGATTTTGATCTTCTCACTGTCATCTTTCAGTACGATTTTTTTTATCTTTCATTCTTGGCTTAGTTTATTACATGCTTGTGCACTTGGTTATGACTTTAGCTTGCTTTTCCTGTGTTTTTTCTATCTCCTGATTTCAGTATTAAAATCAGCTGCTGCTTCCATTGTCAGTCAGTGCACACACAATCTTTGACACCAACATTGAAGAAACAGGAAAAGCCAAGTGTGTACTACCCGCCACTAGCATAACAAATCAAGAATTTATCAAACAGCATAGCGTCCACTCAAGGCTGTGAAGTCAACAGTGGAGATAAAGAAGCCAATGAAAACAAAGAGGTCCAGTGCCACAGATGGAACTCTGTATGTCTTCCATTGGGAGAAAGCAAATCCTGTTTAAGAAGAGTAAAAGTCTTAGGCTTAGTCCACACTAACATGGTTACATTTGAAAACACTATTTTTATTTCCAAAGTAGCCTTTTCAGATTGTTTTGTTAAAGTTTGGCATCGACGGTGAAACACCAAAAATATGTAAATCTTTCCAGTTGGACATGTATGGTCAGTCAAGAGTGTGTTCCATGATCAGAGTTTATTTTAACATATTGCACATTTGGCACACTAACTTTCCAAAGCCATGAGTTGGATGGCGTATTCCTGAACAAATACTGCTGCACAACCCAAGGGTGGCAGTGTCCTGATCCACGATGTAAATATTAAAGGCGCTGCACAATGCCAGGTTTTTTAGGACATTCCAGTCTAACTATTTGTTCGGGACAAGCTGTTTAAAATGAAGGAGTTTGTCACAAGAGTATTTTAGCATAGTACAGAGCAATACTTATCTGACAGTAGCAGAGAAACAGCATCAGTACAGCTATGGTAGGTTCAGCCACAATTATGGAGAAGGTGAGACAGGTGAGGTGCAGTGATGCAGATGATCAGCAAGCAGCAGAAGACGCATAGTAGGAGATACTACCAGATGCACATGAAGATACAAAAATTCAAAGGTTCCAACATACAGCCATATACATATAAAGCTGGGTATTACAGACACGATCGCTCTAGAGCTCCCGCCACGTGGGTGTGAACATCAGATCATTTCTCAGACATTAAGCACATATAGAAGGAATCAAAAGCAGTCCAATATTTCCAGTTTAATCAAGAAGACATATCACCCTTGGCTCCTAGATTGCCATGGTGCAAAGAAATGTTCATAGGACTCGTCCCATGAACCACAGAAAGATTCAGTTGCCCACAAGGCTGAAACCCAGTCAAGGCAAAGTCCATAAAATCCAGAAAAATAAATCCAAATCAATACAAATAAAAAAGTGCAAAAGTGCAAGTTCAATGCAAATTTTAACGAAAAGTGTTGATAACAGGGATGAGCAGCAGCAACATGTACATGCCAGGGTCCTCTCCACTGTTTGCATCATTATTCCCATGCAAGTGTCTTTGTGACCCATATGGGGGTATCGAGCACAATCATCTGACCCACTGCGACCCACATCACAGTACACCGCTACCCACTACTGTTATAAACATCAGAAACTTTCAACCCACTGGTTGAGACATACTGATGTGTGATACTAAACAGAGGATAGCAGATGAACCTGTAAAGGGTGCTGTGAGAAAGTCATTTGATTGGCTAAACAGTGACCTCTAATGGCAGAGCTATGTAAAAACTTTCTCATATTTTTCTTTACGTACTTCCATGTTAGAGTTCATTTTCTCTTTGCCTTTCTTGCCTTCGTGTTGTGTAACCGTCTCGTTTTCTCCCACACCACCTTTATTATGAATACCTTATGTCACTACTGCAAAAGCAGAGCTCTTTCTGAGTTCAATCTTTTCTTGGAGTGATTTTATTACATCACCTTGAAAGGGGAGTTTACATCTGTAAAAGTCATGCAGCTAAGGGGATAAAAGCAGCAGTTTCCATAGTGCGACATTTGATTGTCCCTGTCTCATTTCTTACCATACTGGAGCCAATCCTCACTTGCAGTTTAGTTAGCAGCCATACAACATGTACTTCAGCACACATCATCCACCTGAAGCTAAGCATGTTTGGACCAGGCCAGTGCTTGGATAGGAGACCATCTAGTGAAAGCTTGGGTTGCTGCTGGAAGAGGTGATGATGAGACTCCACAATCACAATGGAAAGTGTTTTGAGCAGTGAGATAAGTGCTATATAAATTTAAAGAATTTCTTATTAGTTTCAGATGTCCATAATAGCCAATAGGCTTAAAAATGATAGAACTTTTCCTGCTTTGGTAGGCTGCAGGGAAGACAAGTGAGGATAGTGGAAGGAGTCTGAAGGAGAGAAGGACACTGTTACCATGACTGGCAGATGTTATTGCCACAGAATGGAAACTGACATGCAGGGATGAGCAAAATCGACTGGGAGATAAATTATTAGTCAGTAAAACAAACTGACAGTCAATACTTGGAAGACAAAATAAGTGTTTGCCAATGCTAAAACAAAAAATGAAATCCAGATTTGAAATTACCTACTCAAAGTGTCACTAACCAGGAAAAATAACTGGTGCTCTAGGGAATGTTTTATTTATTATACAGAAAATCCATCAACTTGGACAATGAAGTTCAGTGATGCTGGTGTGATGATTACACACAGTGTGACTTTCCAGACTGTGCTTACAAGTAATGGGCTGCTGCATAAAAGTAATTGCTCCAAAAGGTGGTTGCCCATCAACATAAAGAAAATAGCAAAATTAAAAAATTAAAATGATTATTTTTAAATTAAAATTAAGTCAAAAAAGGAAAATGAACCCTAAATCCTCATAACTCAAAACAACAACAGAGCATATGTTGTTCTCACAGTAAAATTGCTCAAGTCAAGTCAAGTTGGGGAGCATGCACTGGTACAGTACGTTGCTGCACCCACCACACACCAAAACAGCTCGGGATCCTGGTTGACAACCCCCCAGGCAGACACGCCGTCCAGTCCCGCCCTCCGGAAATTACCCTCTATCTGCCGCAGCCAGGTGTTATGTGGACAACCCCTTGGCCTGGTCCAGCCACTCAGGTCCCCAACAATAAGTATCCTATGAGCTGGATCACCCTCGGGGAAATACGCCACATGGCTCTAGTGCCGTAACTGACGCTCCCTCACAATGAAGGTAATGTGCCTCATCTGAGACTCCCAGAGCAACTGCTCATTTAACACAAAGTCAAACCAGCGGTACCCAAGGATTTTCCAGAGAGACACACATGAAGGAGTCCAGTCTTCGCCTCATGTCACTGAAAAGCATCCATGTCTCGCAACCATATATCAAGACAGGAAGCACCAGGATTCTAAAGACTTGGACCTTCGTCCTTTTGCATAGATATGGGAAGCGCCACACAACTCTTTCTAGCGACCTCATGACCCCCCATGCTATCCCAAACCGTCAACTGACTTCACAGGAAGAGGTCGACACTCTCTCCGCAGACAGACACACTGCTGATGGCTGTGCCCAAGAGGTCATTAAAGGCCTGGATCTTTGGTTTTTATCAGGACACTTGCAAGCCCAGACACTCAGACTCCTCACTCAGTCTCTCAAGCGCTCCGATCAGAACCTCCATTGACTCCACAAAGATCACAGCGTCATCAGCAAAGTCAAGATCCGTGAATCTTTCTTCACCACCAGATGCCCCACAGCCGCTGGACCCCCTGACCCTGCCCAACACCCAGTCCACACAAGCATTGAACAGAGTAGGAGCAGAACACACCACTGACGAACCCCAGAATCAACTGGGAAAAACACAGAGGTCCTGCCTCCACTCTGAACAGCACTCCCAGTACCAGTATACAGGCCAGCCATAATATCCAAGACCTCGAGGGGATCCTGCAAACCCTCAGGATGTCCCACTGGGCAGCTCGATCAACTGAGAACCCTCAGTGCCAGGATGCGGTCGATAACAGATTTCTTAGGTGTAAAACCAGACTGTTCCGGTCGCTGGTAGCTGAGCAAGTGATCACGGACGACTCTTGCAAGGACCTTACCCAGCACCAAGAGCAGTCTTCTCCCCCTGTAGTTGCCGCAATCCATGTGATCACCCTTCCCTTTCCAGATAGGGATGACAAATCCCGTTTTTCAGTCAGTTGGGATGATGCCAGTCTCCCAAATGGAAGCAAAGATTGCTTGCAATGCCAGGAGGACAGCCTTACCACCAGCCTGCTCAGGCGCAGGAGAAATGAATTAACAAGTAGTGATCCATAGCACTAGTTTAGTATTATACAGTATATTCTCTATTGATGAAACTGTAAAAAATTGGTATAGAATTATTATTAGTGCCAAGAAAAGTTAACTTACTTTCTTCTGAATGCAGCGGCTTTTATATACTTTGCTCAGGTCATCTTTAACGATGTTGCAGGCAAGGTCTACCTTAGTGAGAAGAGCAAGCTGGGGAATCCCTGCAGGAAAAGAAAAGAGAAGATTATTGAGTACAGCTGAGATTTGACTGAGAGGTTCTGCTGTCTACTAGTGTCAAACTTTTTTCGTTTGAAAATGTTGTTTAAATATCACTTTAACCTCATATGAGAAGCACTTAATTCTCCTCCTTTTCCTCCTTAACTTCCCAAAAATATCAAGAGTATTTTTAAAAGGTTTTGGTCTCCAACATATTTATAATTGAGCATTCAAATTATTATAATAAAAAACCATTGTTCTTACCACCCACTTTCATTGTAGGCCATATTTCCATTTTAGTTACACTATGAATGTGTAGACGGGTTTCTGTTCACATGAGTAGCAAATTCACAACTAACTCTCTTAGCCAGTTAAGCCACTAAAGAATGGCTTCAGTTTATGAATTGGGCTTCTGAAGTGAAAGTTGTCTTTCTGCTGTAGGCTCTTTTACTTGGGCAGTGCTACATATCTATTAACTATCAAGGCAATGACAGCCAGTGCATTTATCTTAATTAATTTATTTGCATTTTGATGCAGAAAGTACACAAGCTGTACATACTGGCCCAGAATATATCAACACATTTATTTTCTTATGACAAGATTTTTTTTTTTATTTCAAGGCCCTGCAATGTGGCAGTCTCATTTTAAAATTAATTTAGAATTATTAACGGTTTTATTGTAACTAATTAATGTTATTAATTAGTAACATTACAATTTGGCCTCTGGCTTGTTACCATACATTTTTAAATGAATTTACTAAAGTGATGAGATGCAGCTGTCAATGCAGACCCGTACTGGCCTGCCTCAACTGCTTTCTTGGACAAGATGTGTAATTGAGAAATGTCACACAGTCAGCATAAAAAATCCAATGGCTGCCCACATCTATAAAATCTTTGCGATCACAGCTACCTAAAGAGTCCTGTTATGTCTTGTTGGAAGACCTGCTCATCCATAAATTAATTTGGCAGAAAGGATGAGTATCCGGAGCAAGAATAAAAGTTACAATGAAATGAGCAAAGATTCAGAGTGAGGACTGAATTAAAGTGGAAAAGATTCACATCTGGGCTGACATCATATAATGAGAAATGTTCAGTTGTTTTCATATAAGTTGTCTGAACTGTTATATATCATAGTGAGTTATGGGGAGCTCAGGTACTGTGATATTTGTGTAGTGCAGAGAAGCAGCTTACACCTTTTATTTCAGACACTATTTTAATGCTCATCAGACTGAGTGCAAAGAGCAGAAGGAACACTGTGGATTTTTGTGAATGTGCAGTGATGAAAAAGGGAACAAAGTATAATTAAAACTAAATGTGTATTCCACACATGGAATTGCAGGCTGAATTTGTCCATGTCACTGCCAGGGAAAGTAAGTTACATTATCCTGGCTGACTCAACAACAGAAATGATTCACTCTGTGCTAAAATCTTAATGATGCATTATTCTTAATGCTGGTGACTTCAAAGAAAGAATGAAAGCATATTAGTCCTGTTCCTTTCATGGACACTTCTCTATCCAAATACTAATACCTTTATATATAAACCTGTGGCCCAATCCAAGCAGGTCTGTCCTCATCTTACTGTCACCAACAAGCCTGTATTGACAGTAGCAGCTCTTTGTTATCCAAGTCAGAAGTTTTTATGTGTGTTTGGGGCACATGGTTGTTGTTTGTTTATAGGTTTATACTTCATGCAATGATATGCGTGCACCTGCAGACGCTGCTGCTATGCAATCAGTGCACTATTCATACTTGCATGCATATTTTAAAAAAGCGCTATATAAATGTAATGAATTATTATTATTATTATTATTATTATTATTATTATGTAAATCTGGAGGATTTCACCAGGTGGCAGCACGAGATATCATTACGGTGAGAAAACAACGTTCGGCTTTACTGTGTTGTGAATTGCCTGAAACATCCATTAAATTCCCAGGACATCTTTCCACAATATCTCTGAAAAGGATGGATGTTTACTGATTACATCCAGCAATTCAGGGATACGCCTATTCCAGCAAGCATTAAGTGTGAGGCAGAAACAATCTCTGGATGGGGCATCAACTCATCGCAAGGTGAATACAAGCTCACACATACACTACTATTATTTTAGCATCACTAAATCCCCAAACCTGCATGTCCATGGTAGGAAACCATAGCACACTGTGGAAACCCACCAGGAAAACATGAAAACTCCAGGCAGGGAACACCAGGGACGTGACTCTCTACTGCGAGGCAACAGTACTACTGTTCTGCCACTGTGTCGCCTCCACATTTGTGATTATTAACAGCATTAATTATTTAATCGAAGTTAACAATTTATTTGTAAAATGTAACATTTCATCATGAAAGTGATATTAAGTATAAATCTAATAATTCTAAATGTGCTGTCAACGCAGGAGGAAGCCTCAGAAATTTGTGGCGATTAACAACTGGGTCAGTTTTAAGATGATGTTTACAATGTTCTACTTTAACGACAAAATAAACTACGAGATTAAAGTGGAAATTTCGAGATTAAAGTCACAATTTCCATTTTAATCATGAAATAGACCTTTTTTGCTTCAAAGTGTCCCTAATTTTTTTTCTTGGTGGCTCAAATACGCTTCCGTACATTCTGATGCTGCAGCAAGAAAGAAGAAAAAGAAGATGGCATGTGAGACCTTTAAAATGTATGATGTCATTACGATGGGGAATATGCAACATTTGTATTGCCTATGCGAAAAATACATGAAGAATAGCACCATGAATACACTTGTATGTCAGCATTTAATTCTGATGATTTGCTTCACCACATCTAACTATTCATCAAACATTAAAGCACTCACATTGTTCCTGTTGGAGCTGGAAAGCGGCTTGCTGTCACATGTTGATAGTAAAGAAAGACTCTGATATTACATTCCACTGAGCCCTCTGATTTTTTGCTGGTACTGCCTAAGGTCATGCTTAATGGACACTTCAAATGAATGTTGGGAACATGAGGCAGCCATGATGCATGCACATATGCGTTGTGAGCATGAAGTATAAATCAGCCCTAACTTTGAGCACTGAGGAACTACAAAGTTTATTAAAGATGGAACTCAGTGCACAGCACTTTATTTCTGATAGCTCCTCTAAAGTAAAAGTTCGTTAGATCTTCATAACCAGTGTTGCAGGAGGAGGAAGAGCATGGAATCAGTTTGACGTTCCTTTAGATTTTGAGTTCAACTAAAAGGCTCATTCTGTTCCATGCCATGCCACTTTAAGATCAGAGGAGTACAGCACATTAACACTCGGATCCCTGAAGCCTACAAAAAAGCGTAATTCCGAGCCACCTTAAATTCCGGGCACCTCACACCCAGATAAACACACTTGAGCTCTGAGAATTTTGCAACTGACTTCTGCTCCATTGGTGGGGGGATGGGATAGCAGGCTGCTTACTGCTTGTGCTGATTGACACATTTGCAAAACAAAAAACGCTGATGAAGAGGTGTGAAGTAATTTAAGGTGGCATGGCCTTTCTGTAACTTCAATTTAACTTAATTTAACTTAATCCTGATACTCTGTATGTTCAATTTCCTCATAATAACTATTCATGGTGGCTCTAAAATCCGTACTAACCTCTACTCTCTCTTCTGTTTCTTTTTCCGGTTTCTTTGTACTCAAAGCTTCATGATGCTCCAACAATGATGGATGGATTAAAGGGCAGAATTCTACGTGACCATCTTCATCAAGCCGTTCCGTGAGAACCCTAAGTCCAAAGAGGACTGTTTCATTTATGTTAGGTAGAATGCCCAGAGGGGACTGGGCGGTCTCATGGTCTGGAATCCCTACAGATTTTATTTTTTCTCCAGCCATCTGGAGTTTTTTTTTTTTTGGTTTTTCTGTCCCCCCTGGCCATTGAACCTTACTCTTATTCGATGTTAATTAATGTTGATTTATCTTGTTTTATTATTGTGTCTTTTATTTTTCTATTCTTTATTATGTAAAGCACTTTGAGCTACTGTTTGTATGAAAATGTGCTATATAAATAAATGTTGTTGTTGTTGTTGATGAGATTATGAGTTTTTTCATAGGTTTCAGAGATTCAAGTGTTAATGGATAGAAGAATGGTGAGAACAGACCAAAACATGCAGACAACAGCTTACATTTTACTTAAGAAGGTACTGGCTTGTACAGTAGATGCCTTTCAAAGTAAAATCTAAAGTCAAAGTCTGAATTAGCACAAGCCGAACAAATTTGAAGTGTTCATAAGAATGATTTACTTCATGAGGTAGAAGTACATAGTAAACAAGCATAGCTGCATTCAGATATTTGAAATATTAAAATTTTGTCCTTCAATTGAAGTGTTTAGTCTCTGTTATAATAGAAATCCCTCATTGTTGACCTTCTGATAGAGGTCTGTAGAGGGTTAGATTGCTAGTAAAGGATCAAAAATAGAATCATATTCATAATCAGTGACTTTGAAATAGTCTAAAATGAAACCTCAAATGCTTACTGTATGTTTGAAATATGTCATTTTGACCCTTCATGGAGTGGCTTTTAGGAACCACTGGTAAAGAATTAAATATCTAAAATATGATCATATTGGTGATCAGCAAACTTGAAACAGCATTACATGACATGCCATAAACCTATATTGCTGTTCTTCATTTTTTTTACAGTCATATGAAAAAGTTTGGTAACCCCTCTCAGCCTTTCAACAAAAAAGATAACAGTGGTATGTCATTCATTTAGGTTGTTTTCCAAACAAAGATTTTTAGTGAAGGAGTGTTTAGTTGTATGAAATTAAATCAAATGTGAAAAACAGGCTGTGCAAAAATGTGGGTCCCCTTGTCATTTTGCTGATTTGAATGCCTGTCACTGCTCAATACAGTGATCCCTCGCTACATTGCTTCGACTTTCACAGCTTCACTCCAGCGCGGATTTTAAATGTAAGCACATCTAAATATATGTCATGGATTTTTCGCTGGTTCGCGGATTTCTGTGGACAATGGTTCTTTTAATTTATGGTACATGCTTCCTCAGTTTGTTTGCCCAGTTGATTTCATACAAGGGACTCTATTGGTGGATGGCTGAGAAGCTACCCAATCAGAGCACATATTACGTATTAAATAAAACTCCTCAATGATATACGATATGCTTCCCGCACGGTGCTTCGCACACTTAAAAGCTCTAACAGCCCGTATTGATTTTTCATTGTTTGCTTTTCTCTGTCTCTCTCACTCTCTCTGACATTCTCTGCTCCTGACAGAGGGGCTGTTTGCACAGAGGCTGTTTGCTTAGAAGATACGGACGCTCCTCTAAAAAATGCTGAAAGACTACCTTCACATTGATCCCTTCATTGCGGCTGCTTTATTCCGGTGCTCGCATATTTAAAAGCCCTAACAGCCCTATTGATTTTTGATTGTTTACTTTTCTCTCTCTCTGATATTCTCTGCTCCTGATGTGCGCTCCTTTGAAGAGGAAGATATGTTTGCATTCTTTTAATTGTGAGACGAAACTGTCATCTCTGTCTTGTCATGGAGCACAGTTTAAACTTTTCACTAAAGGGTGTTATTTCATGTCTATAGGGCTCTAATAATGTTAAAAAACGTATTTAGAAGGTCGTAAACAGGTTTTCTATGCTCTAACTGCGAAAATATTAGATTTATAAATAAAGAATCCTACTTATGCAGAGGCAGGATTGTGAGAATGGTTACAGACAACCCACAGATCACCTCCAAAGACCTGCAAGAACATCTCGCTGCAGATGGTGTATCTGTACATCGTTCTACAATTCAGCGCAATTTGCACAAAGAACATCAGAATGGCAGGGTGATGAGAAAGAAGCCCTTTCTGCACTCACCCCACAAACAGAGTGGCTTGTTGTATCAAATGCCCATTTAGACAAATCAGATTCAATTGGGAACAAAGTGCTTTGGACTGATGAGACAAAAATGGAGTTATTTGGTCAGAACAAAAAGCGCTTTGCATTGCAGAAGAAGAACACTGCATTCCAAGAAAAACACCTGCTACCTCCTGTCAAATGTGGTGGAGGTCCCATCATGCTGTGGGGCTGTGTGGCCAGTTCAGGGACTGGGGCCCTTGTTAAAGTCGAGGGTCGGATGAATTTAACCCAATATCAACAAATTCTTCAGGATAACGTTCAAGCATCAGTCACAAAGTTGAAGTTACTTAAGCAGGGGTTGGATATTCCACAAGACAATGACCCAAAACACAGTTCAAAATCTACAAAGACATTCATGCAGAGGGAGAAGTACAATGTTCTGAAATGGCCGTCACAGTCCTCTGACTTGAATATCATTGAAAATCTATGGGATAATTTGAAGCAGGCTGTCTGTGCTCAGCAGACATCAAACTGAACTGAATTGGAGAGATTTTGTATGAAGAATAGTCAGAAATTTGTCCATCCAGAATCCAGACACTTATCAAACGTTATAAGAGGACAGCATCAAGAGGCTCAAAGGAGCAAAAGGAGGCTCAACTGAGTATTGATGTCATAACTCTGTTGGGTGCCCACATTTATGCACCTGTCTAATTTTGTTATGATGCATATTGCATATTTTCTGTTAATCCAATAAACTCAATGTCACTGCTGAAATTCTGTTTCCATAAGGCATGTCATATATTAAAAGGAAGTTGCTACTTTAAAAGCTCAGCCAATGAGAAACAAAAATCCAAAGAACTAAGAGGGGTTCCTAAACTTTTTCATATGACTATAAGTTTTGTGTAAAGGAATAACTTTGGCTCCTCAAATCCCATTGGGGGTCAGTTGAGGTGGCCTACACATCTTCGAGTCCTACTGATTTGTTTTTAACCTATTGGTTTACTCTTTATCATAAGGGTGTAACTTCCTGCACAAAATATGGTCCAAAAATGACCAAGAATGAGGGGTTTTTGGGTCTAGAGAGGCAAAAGTAGAAAAGAAACCCAAACAGTTCAGCATCTTGTATAACTAGACATCAAGACAAGTTAAATGGGACATCATATATGGGGGTTTTGTCATACTGTTGATTTAAGAGGCTCCAATCAAAAAAAAAAAAGTGATTTCAAAGCATTCAGAAATAATTCTTATGAACACCAAATTAGTCTGTTTGACCTCACCATTTTACCGTATTCATCTTGTTTCAACTAGTAAATTCAACTCAGGGTCATGGCAGCTCAGAATCTGACTAGCATGCGAGCAAGGAGTAGCCAGTCCATCACTGGGCCACTCAAACACACAAGGCCAGATTGGGCTTGTAGAGTTAAATGAATGTAAATGTCTTTAAAATGTGGCAGAAGGTAATAAGCTCCAGAATGAAAACCCACATAGACATGGAGAACATAAAAAACTCACAAAAGCAGTGACCAGGGACCTCGTGTATAAACAGCGCGTACGCACAAAAATGTTGCATACTCCTGTTTCCACGTTTACATCGCAATGTATAAAAACTAAACTTGGCGTAAAGCCACACACATTCCCATGCTAACTTTAACCTGTGTGTACTCAAGTCTCCACTCGGTTTTGCAAACTGGCGGAACCCAGTATCAAAGCTGTGCTACTTTTCCTGTGTCATTTCCCATTCTTTTTTAGATTCACATCCCTGATTCAGCTTTATCAAATACACTGAAAATAAATGCATATCATTTATAAATTTAAACTATCTGAATGTAATCATCCTGTAACAATACAATGGTCCACGGAATGGCAAAACTATTTCCAATACCATAGCTGCTTTAGCGTTGTTACCCTCAGTGCACCACATGCTGTCTCAGCCATGTGCACAGTCTATTTGAACTTGGGATCTGAGAAACTAGTAAATTGAACATTGATTTTAAGATCAAGTTTATGACATTCTTTAATGACAAAATAAACTACGAGATTGACACTCAGACGGTGGGCTACTATTTGCCTTTTCATGGCGACTTTGATATCTGACCACTTCTTTTTTTATTTTGGACACTGTGAGACTTTCTGAACTTGAACTTTCGAGTGTCTCCACTCTGTATCTCTCGATCAACTTCCTTTGTTGTTTATGCTTAAGCCAACAAATTGTACATTTTTCCTTGCCTCCACTTCACATTCACTGAAGTTCTTCTTTTTCTCCTGTGTTTTTGCCATTGTTTTTTTTTAACAAAACACTAAAATTAAGGTGCTATTTATACTGATTTGCATATTCAAAGGGGTGTAATTCTGGGAGGATTCGGGGTGGGCGGCAGGTATTTGCACGTGTGTTACTTTTCACATTGACCAGGATTTATGGCGCGGAAGTGAATGGAAGTTGAATCTGAATTTTTTTGTGCGTACACACAATTACACTTTTGTCCATGCGCCATGTTTTAGTGTGATTTCAAACCTAGGAGGCTGAATCTGTGAGGCAGCAATGTTGACCACTGCATCACCATGCTGTCCTTTTGTTCAAATACTGTGGGCTAAAACTACCCATTATTAAAAACAATTCAGTATTATGTTTTATTTCTCTGTCCCAGAGGGGACTGGGGGGTCTCATGGTCTGGAATCCCTACAGATTTTATTTTTTCTCCAGCTGTCTGGAGTGTTTTTTTTTTGTTTTTTCTGTCCCCCCTGGCCATTGAACCTTACTCTTATTCGATGTTAATTAATGTTGATGTATTTTGTTTTCTTATTGTGACTTTTATTTTTCTATTCTTTATTATGTAAAGCACTTTGAGCTACTGTTTGTATGAAAATGTGCTATAGAAATAAATGTTGTTGTTGTTATCCACGGTTAGAAATGGAACAGCATGGTATCATCCTGTTATCTTTCAATATGTTCCTAATTCATACAATACAATTCTTTATTTGACACATTTTCAATGAACAAAGTAAAAAACCTGTTTACATTTACAAAGACACATTCATCCTTCCATTTTTAAATACATTTAATCCAGTGTAGGTTCATGGGTAGCCAAACCTATCCCAGCACTATTGTGTATGTGACAGGAACTAACCCTGAAAATATAATCGATAAACTCAATCATACCTGGTGAAACTGAAATTGGTGCTCCATCTCACTGAAACATCATGGAGACGGGGAAAGAAAACAAGACCACTAAAAGAAAATCCACACTGACATTGACTGGGCTGGCAGCTGAACCCAGGACTATGAGTAGTAGTGACTGTGGCAGCAGGGCTAACTACTGAAATGCACTGAATATTGTAAGTCATGTAAAACACATTAAATAAAAACAAAACATAAACACCACATAACACGCTATGCACACATGTGTATTTATATAGATATTTCATTAAATGAGATTATACAGTAACAGTAATTACAAGACATTACTCACCCATCTTGTGGGCCTCTTCGTGTATTGTCTGAAACATATTTTGCAGTTGTTTCTGCAAAAGGCTTGCCGCACTGGTATCAATGACGTAGACGATGCAGTGCACCTTATCTGCCAGACTGGACTGCTCATCACAGGTCTTGCATACATCCTTTGCTTGTTTGGGATCAAACTGGAAAGAAATGATCAAGTTGTATGTGCTGCCCAAGACACCAACGTCAGTTTTAGACATTTGTGTTCCGTCCATTTTTTTGACTTCTCAATTGGTGGTATGAAGACTAAAGACAGTTGTATAAGGACGAGATACTGAAGGAGCCCTGCCTGGCCAGATTTAAAAGTGAAAAAAGGAATCAAACCCTGTTTAGTTATGCTTCAGTAAATTGGACAATGTGTTGTTGTGCCTAAAACATTTAGCCCTTTATTCAGTTCTTCATTTAGAATCTCTGTCATTGCCCAATTGCACCTTTTAATGGTTATTGAAATATTTATTCACACACAGAGAACCAAAGACACATAAGTGAGCATGTAGTGTGGTAGACAGTAGGACTTTAGTGACTCAAAACTCAAGTTGATGTTAATTTGGAAGTATTAAGTGGACAGGACTGGCTGAATGGCATTATCTTGTCTAAATGTTTCTGCTGTTAAATGTTAAAAGAAGGTCAATTACAGTTTCTTTATCTGAGTTGAAGTCTTCAGACAGTGTTGAGGGTTAATTAGCAATGAGTGAAAAATGGATCTGAGCAAGAAGGAGATGGTTAAAGAATTATGGTGGATTTGAGAAAAAGACAGACACAAACAAAACAAAAATAGCTGACAGAGTTGAGGTGACCTTGGAAGAGAAGAAACTAAAGGACCTTCAGGATGCCAGCAGTTGAAGCCGAGTTCATTAAAAAGAAAAATTATGACTAGGGTCCTGAAGAGGACAGTGTGCTTTTTAATGAATTTTAGAAGAGGGTGTTCCTATAGGAATGAAAAATGAAAAAAGATATTTCCTTAATATCTCTTTGGTTACTCCTAGACAACAATGGGATCAGAAATAAATAAAATGGAGACATGTTCTTTTGTCTCCTGCGAAAAAATACTGCGATAGTCTCACAAGTGTCTCCTCTTCAGTTTCAGCAGAGATCTGAAGTCACACCATGGGCTCAGATCTTCCAAATAGTCAATTGACATTTTTTTTGCAATTTGAAAGTATTTGCATTGCGTTCCCAGTAATATATGCTGAAATGTATGGGAAGTTGTTTGTAATAATAAAACAATTTACTATGATTGCATAACTGTAGTCTTTGCTTCTGAATAATACTATTAGTTGCTCAAACTGATATTGCTGGGCTTCAACTAGATTACAGTCATGCTGAAAGAAAAGGCAAATTTTGTGATGTGGTGGTTAAGACTTTACGGTTGTAGGCTCAGATCCTGCTACTGACACTGTATGACTCTGAGCAAGTCACTTCATCTGCCTCTGCTCCAGTTGGAAAAACAAAAGAAATGGAACCAATTGTATCTCAAACATTCTACACCACCTTGGATACCCTAGTGAAAAAACAGCATACTACAATAAACTGCTCAAAAAATTAATCCGAGTATAGCATCAAGTCAGTGAAACCTCTGGGCTATTGATCTGGTCAGTTAAGTAGCATAGGGGCTTGTTAATTAGTTTCAGATGCTTTGTTGGGAACAACAGGTGCAGTAGAGGGACAACAATGAGATGACCCCCAAAACAGGAATAGTTTTACAGGTGGAGGGAGGCCACTGACATTTTTCCCTCCTCATCTGTTTTCTCACTCGTTTTGCATTTGGCTACAGTCAGTGTCACTACTGGTAGCATGAGGCGATACCTGGACCATACAGAGGTTGCACAGGTAGTCCAGCTTCTCCAGGATGGCACAACAGTACGTGGCATCGCCAGAAGGTTTGTTGTGTCTCCCAGCACAGTCTCAAGGGCATGGAGGAGATTCCAGGAGACAGACAGGCAGTTACTCATGGAGAGCTGGACAGGGCCTCACGTAGAAGGTCCTTAACCCATCAGCAGGACCCACCGGTATCTGCTACTTTGGGCAAAGAGGAACAGGATGAGCACTGCCAGAGCCTACAAAATGACCTCCAGCAGGCCACTGGTGTGAATGTCTCTGACCTAACAATCAGAAACAGACTTCATGAGGGAGGCCTGAGAGCCTGACATCCTCTAGTGGGCACTGTGGACCTCGATTGGCATTTGTCATAGAATAATAGAATTGGCAAGTCCACCACTGGCGGCCTGTGCTTTTCACAGATGAGAGCAGGTTCATCCTGAGCTCATGTGACAGATGTGGAAGGGTCTGGGGAAGCCGTGGAGAACGTCATGCTGCCTGTAACATCATTCAGCATGACCGATTTGGTGGTGGGGTCAGTGATGGGCTGGGGAGGCATATCCATGAATGGACGCACAGACCTCTACATGCTAGACAACGGTGGGCCTTTAGATATCGGGATGAAAACCTTGGACCCACTGTCAGACCCTATGCTGGTGCAGTAGGTCCTGGGTTCCTTCTGGTGCACAACAATGCCTGACCTCATGTGGCGAGAGGATGAAGGAATTGATACCATTGACTGGCTCCCCTCGCCTGACCCAAATCCAATAGAAGACCTCTGGGACATTTTGTTTTGCTCCATCCGACGCCTCAGTGGTGCCCTTGTTCAGATCTGGGAGGGGATGCCCCAGGACGCCATCTGTCATTTCATTATGATGTCAGGTATGCATACAAGCACTTGGGGGCCATACAAACTCCTTTGTAGTAGTACGATTTGGAGTTTTGGCAAAATGGACTAGCTGGTCTGCTGCAACATGTTTTCACTTTTTGGGGTGTCTTTGAATTCAGGTTGATCATTTTCATTTCCATCAAATGTTGTGCCATCCTTTCGTTCCTAACACATTTTTCCCATTGAGATCTGATGTGTTTTCAAAGTGTTCCTTTAATTTTTTGAGCAGTTTAAATTAATAATGTGCTGCAGTTTTTAAAAGTATAAGAATAATAAATTTTCTTTAAGTGCATTTTTTCAAACACACTTCATTTGTAATATTGTACACTACAAAAGAGTATATTTTGAATGGAAATGCATTTTAGTGTATTTGGGGCGACTGGCCCGGACACAGACTTAATGTCACCCAACACAAGTTTATTGCTCATATCTACAGTGCCACACAACCCCAAAGTCCCCAAAGTCCTGGCCACAACCCAATGCCTTTCCTTCTTCAGGCCGCCTCCTTGTCTCTCCTCCAGACCTTGTCCTCTGCACTCCCGACTCCAGCCATCACATAAAGGGAGGTGGCCCCTTTTATTATCACCCAGACGTGCTCCAGGTGTTTCCTGGCAATCTTCCACCGACACGCCCCAGTGTGGTGGAAGTGCCGGCTGCATCCCCGGGAGCACTCCGGGTGTCCCCGCTCCTCTTCCCCCCAGAACTTCTGGGTGTGGCGGAAGTGCTGAGGTCCAGGGCTCCAAAGGTACTGGGTGCCCCCTGGCGGTGACCACGGGCCTCTACAGGGTTGAGCTTCAAAGCTCTGTACCTGTGGTCCCCAAAGGTTCCAAGGCGGTCGCCCCCATATGGTCTGAGGAAAGCGTAAGCCCTCTTCCGGTCCCCCTGGGCGTCCCAGCCGGGTCGCCCCAGCCATCTCCGACAGTATTTAAGCATACTTGAACTTAAGTATACTTGGTCACAAGTACATTTTGGTGTATTTTTGTATACTTTATAATAGCATATTACAAATGTACATTTCCTTTTGTGTACTTAAGTATACTAGTTCACAAGTAAAGTGTGTTGTATATTCTGTATCAGATACATGATAGATAGATAGATAGATAGATAGATAGATAGATAGATAGATAGATAGATAGATAGATAGATACTTCATGTTAAACACTTTAATTTAAATTTGTTAAGGTACATTTACTATGAATTATGCCATTTTTTAAAGAATTATACCAGTTTCATTTTTCACAGTAGTTTTTAAAGATTCTTTTAATTATTAAAATGTTAAAGAATACTTTTAAAAATTTAATACAATTTAAAAAATATTGGATTTTAATACACGTCAGTATTAAAACAATTCAGCTGCCTGAATCTTAATTGTGCATTTGTTAATTCTCTGTTAATTCTTTCTATGGCGTTTTTACTGAGAAGCAAAATATTTTACTGCCTCTCTGAAATGTGCAGTTTTACACTCACGCTACTTAGTGAAACATTTTTGCGCTGGCATGGTGAGAGGTGTATTTTTTCCGTGGTGTTTTCCTTCTGACTTAGACAATAGACAACCCTGACTGGTGCCTGTCGCTATCCAGTTTGGACCGGAAACCCGATTTGAACCACGTGCAACAACAAAAGCTGCAGAAAAGCATCCTGGGGTATGCTTGGGGGGTTTTCAGTGCCTAGAAATCCTAGAAAATAGACTCCTCTCAGGACTACCAAAATAAAAGATATCAATTGATTGCAACGAGTGCAGAATGGAGCTGCTAGAATTCAAACTAGGAAAAGAAAATCTGAGCACATCTCTCCAGTTTTGATGTCACTACACTGGTTACCTGTGTCATTCAGAATTGACTTTAAAATTCTGCTTATGGTTTATAAAGCCTTAAATAATCTTGCTCCATCTTATATATCAGAATGTCTGACACCTTATATTCCAAATCGTAACCTCAGATCCTCAAATGAGTGTCTCCTTAGAATTCCAAGAACAAAACTTAAAAGAAGTGGTGAGGCGGGCAGGCGGCCTTCTGCTGTTATGCACCTCAAATCTGGAATAGCCTGCCAGTAGGAATTCACCAGGCTGATACAGTAGAGCACTTTAAAACACTGCTGAAAACACATTACTTTAACATGGCCTTTTTATAACTTTATTTTAGTTTAATCCTGATGCTCTGTATATTCAATTAATTATCATTATTATTCATGGTGACTCCAAAATCCGTACTAACCCCTACTTTCTCTTTTGTTCTTTTTCTGTTTTTTCTGTGGTGGTGACCCGCGCCCCCACCACCTGATCAAAAAGCTGTGATGTCCCTCCATTGATGGATTAAAGACCAGAAGTTCACATGGCCATCATCATCAAGTTCTTCCATGTGAACCCTGAATACCATGAGGACTGATTGAGTTCATTGATGTTAGGTAGAATGCCTAGAGGGGGCCGGGTGGTCTCGTGGCCTCAGAACCCCTGCAGATTTTTTTTTTTCTCCAGCCATCTGGAGTTTTTTTGTTTTTTCTGTCCTCCATAGCCATTGGACTTTACTTTTATTCTATGTTCATTAGTGTTCCCTAATTTTAGTTCTTACTTTGTCTTTTTTCTCTTTGTTCATCATGTAAAGCACTTTGAGCTACATTATTTGTATGAAAATGTGCTATAGAAATAAATGTTGTTGTTGTAGAAATGCCACTTTATGCTAAAACCAACCATATATCTCAGATGACAGTGTCATAAAAAGTACAAGCTGTTCCGCTTGTTGGCACAAAAGTTCCGAAATATGAGCAGTGTTTCCGGTTTACAGGGCATCGTGAAGACTTGCTCTCTGAAAGTCAAAAGCATGTTTTTTAAAAGAACAAAGATGAAGAATAATCAATGGAGCATATAAGAGTTTAACTTACTTTGTACAAATAACAATCAGTCCATAAATACATGTGGAATACTTTTTAAAACTCGTACAGATCCTGGCACTATAAGGTATGATTAACAACTCTGCATTACCTGCAGAAGCCAACATAAATGAAGATTCACCAGTGGCAGCGCCAGTGCAAAGGAGGTGAAAGGACATGTCGCCAAATGATGGAAGCAGACGCTGAAATAATTAAGCTTCATTGATAGTGAAAAAGTATAAGCCAGCTTAAGCGAATCTTTTTCAGTTATTATTGCCTGGCCATCTAGAGAACAGAAACAGGTGTTCACATCTGTGTATCAACAATCAGGTTGAGTACTACTTCACTTTGTGCAAATCGTACCAATTTTGGTAGTGTTGCACAATTAGAAAAGCCGTTTTTGGTGGTGTTTTTCAAATTCATATAAGAAGGCTCATGACTTCTTCCTTCAGTCAGAAAAAGGATCCAGCTTGGACACGGATCCAGGAAGTACAAGGAACAGAGAATCTGAGACATACAGTTTCTCAAAACTCATATCAGCTGGTCATCTGTGATGTATTGTTTTGTGCTAATCAGAAAATCTTACTTTATATCAAATTAGAAGTACAATGCTGCACTTTAATTAAGTGATGAAGAAGATGACACCTACCAGCATCTCCACAACCTTCAAGATTTAATAAAAGTAAGATGTCTTGTCAGTTTTAACTATTACATACTAAATGGTTAACATGATATGTTTAATTTTTTTTCTTCTTAACCGGCAAGTGCATAATAAAGGCAGCAGAACAAAACCTGCTGACTTGTCATTTCAACAATTTTCTCAGTCAGGGGCAGAAAAAATAGGTCTGCCATTGTGGTTGATGTAACTATTCTCAGGACAAAACATGAAAAGTTAAAATAATAGTGTAATCATACACTGATGTATGCATTTTGGTGACCTTGTTTACCACTCTGTCTGGCCATCCATTTAGAATGCAACCCTTACTACTGAAGATATTTTTACTTTACTCAGGACACTCTGTGTGCTCTGTTTACGTTCAGTTCATTCATTCAAAAGAAAACTTATATGCAAGCTGATGTAAGATCAAGATATTTAAATTACATGTACAGTCCCACTGACAGGTCAGCTTCTTTACAGCATGCAGGTATTTGAGTTCTGTAGGGCCTACTGCTCAACAAGCTACATATCAGTGTTTAATGAATAGACTGATAATGTAGTGAAGTAAACATTTGCCCTCCCAGTTTTTCATTAAAGTAATACACATTTTGTTTTTCAGGTTTAAGTTGTATTTTATGGACCAGATCACAAAAAACGGCCGTTCGCCTGAAAGGTAATTTCACATACAAGTACCCATGGATATTATAACAATTTCATGTGCTGTGACAAAATATTTTTGAAATTTTATTTATATAATTGCAAAACAAAGACCACATGAAAAAGCCAGTGCTAACCTGACATTTTGATAATTTCTCACTCATGGCCAGAATAACTAGTGCTACCACGAACACCAGGTAAGTAGCTTGTGACTGATGTAGCCATTCACAAGACAAAGATAAATTATTGGTGTCATCAGTATGAAAATACACAGATGTGTGCATTTGGGAAATTTAGTTTAACTTTACTATAATTGTCCTGTTTATGACGTTAAACTGCATCCAGCCCTTCAAGCCGTCCTGAAAATTGCTGGAAAATCAAGGGGTTTGGTGGCAGGATTGACACTCCAGTCACCGTAAAAAAAAACAGCTCTGAGACAACAGACAGGACTCCTTTCTGCTCTCCATGGGAGTAGCTCTCCTGCAGCCACACATAGGAAGGCTGTTTGCATTATGAAGGGGATGGGGGGGAGCACTCGGGAGCCCCATCCCTGGAGGAGTCAAAACTGTTGGAGAGCCAATAGGGTCAGGCCTGTCAGGCGTCAGAATAGTGTGGTGCAGAGGCGTCATCCCAATTTGAGGTACGTGGAATGTCTTGTCTCTCCAGAATGATGATTATCTGCTGTTAGAGGAGATGCGTAAACTCTGCATTTCAGTGGTGGCTTTCTCTGAGGTGCGCAGGCTGGGGACTGGCCAGATCTCTGTAGGTGGATACACCTTTTATTGGTCTGGTTGATCTGATGGCTGTCATATTCAGGGAGTAACTGTTTGGCTTCTTCCGATGGTGTTCGTTGCCACTCCTTTCCTTGAGCATATTATGAGACTCTGACCCTCTGGATGCCTTCTCTGTTTTCTCAGTGTATGCTCCGACCACAGTGAGTGATGTTTCGGTGGGGGAGACATCTTACTCAGGGCTTGATAGGTGCTCGTGAGGTGACATTCTTCTGGTCAATGCAGCCACTAGCACTGACAGGGCTGGCTATGAGGATTGTCTCAGTCCCCATGGGTCTAATGACTGTGGTGAAAGTGGCTCCATGTTTCTTGATTTTTCAAAAGCCAATGGGCAGCATGAGCCACATCGTTGGACTTGGTACTCCAGTACTGCTGGTGGAGTGACAGAGATTGTTAACATCCTCATGAGCAGATGCTGGAGGCTCCAACCAAACTGGAGGGTCTACAGAAGTTCCCAATTTGTGAATTCTGACCACAGACTTGTTGTTGCCACTCTGAAGATCCAGCGTAGGTCCAGTAGGTTATCACCTATGAGGAAAAAGAGGCTGGACCTGGCTAGACTCCAAGATCAGGCTGTTTCTGATGAGTTTGCATACAGTTTGTGTGAGGAACTTATGGATTTGGGTGCAACTGCAGATCCTAATGTGATGTGGGAGACCCTCCATGACAAGACCCGGAAGGTTGCTGAGGGTTGTGTTGGTGTTACTGATGCTCCCAAAAGGAGGTGTTTCACCTTGCAGGGCACTCTAGATATCATCGAGAGGAGTCGCAGTGCACGCCTTGATGACAACTCCGGTCTGTACTGGGAACTGAAAAGGATGGCTGTGAGGGCTGTGATGACAGATCAAGAGGCATTTGATAAAGGAATCTGTGAGCAAGTGAAACACCATCTATGGTCTAGTGACCCACGTCCTGCTTACAGAGGAACTGAAGCATTACATAAGCCCAAATCTGTTCCTCGGAGAGTCGCAGTCAGGGCGGCTGATGGAACAGTCCTTATGGGTTAGATTGCAGTTGTGACCTGCTGGGCTGGCTACTTTGAGCAGCTGTTTAAGGCTGATCCTCCAGCTAGGACATTGGATATCTCTGCTCCACCATTTTTGAGGCTGATCCTCCAATTTGCTGTGAACCACGCAGTCTCACTGAGATTTCACAGGTGGTGAACCAGCTGAGGGGAGACAAGGCTGCAGGGATCTATAGTATTCCAGGGGGAACTTCTCCAGGCTGGTGGTAAGGCTGTCCTCCTGGCATTGCAAGCAATCTTTGCTTCCATTTGTGAGATTGGCATCATCCCAGCTGAATGGAAAATGGGACTTGTCGCCCCTATCTGGAAAGGGAATGGTGATTGCCTGGATTGCGGCAA
The DNA here is from genome assembly GCF_016835505.1 of Polypterus senegalus. NCBI lineage: Eukaryota > Metazoa > Chordata > Cladistia > Polypteriformes > Polypteridae > Polypterus > Polypterus senegalus. The sequence continues at coordinate 144,196,033 of NC_053167.1, read as the reverse complement.
CTACAGGGGGATGCCACTGCTCTCAGTGCCGGGTAAGGTCCTTTCTAGGGTCATCCTCAACAGGATCTGTGATCACTTGCTCAGCCACCAGCAACTGGAGCACTCTGGTTTTATGCCTAAGAAGTCTACCGTTGAGGGCATTCTGGCACTGAGGGTTCTCATGGAGCGTAAACGCGAATATCGGCAGTATTTCTTTGCAGAATTTGTCAATTTTCATACAACATTTGACTCAGTTGATTGAGCTGTCCTGTGGGACTTTGCGGGATCCACTCAAGGTTGCTGGATATCATGGTCTGCTTGTACACTGGTACTGTGAGTGCTGTGCAGACTGTAGGCAGAATCTCTGCATTTTTCCCAATTGATTCTGGGGTTCATCAGGAGTGTGTTCTTTCTCCTAGTCTGTTCAGTGCTTGCATGGACTGGATGTTGGGCAAGGTCGTGGGGTCCAGCGTATGGGGCATATGTTGGCGAACAAAGATTCGCTGATCTTGACTTTGTTGATGATGCTGTGATCTTCGTGGAGTCAATGGAGGAACTGATCGGGACTCTCGAGAGACTGATTGAGGAGTCTGAGTGTCTGAGCTCGCGAGTGTCCAGATAGAATCTAAGATCCAGGCCTTTAATGACCTCTTAGGCACAGCCATCAGCAGTGTGTCTGTCTGCGGAGGGAGTGTCAACCTTGTCGAGAGGTTTACTTACCTCAGCACTGACATGCATGTCTCTGTTGACTCTTCCTATGAAGTCAAAAGACGGATTGGGAGAGCATGACGGTCATGAGGTCACTGGAAAGAGGTGTGTGGTTCTGCCGATATCTGTGCAAAAGGACGAAGGTCCAAGTCTTTAGAGTCCTGGGCTTCCTGTCTTGCTATATGTTTGTGAGACATGGACGCTATCCAGTGACCTGTGACAAAGACTTGACTCCTTCGGAGAATCCTTGGGTATCGTTGGTTTGACTTGGGTCTAATAAGCAGTTGCTCAAGGAGTCCCGATTGAGGCACATTATCTGCACTGTGAGGGAGTGTCAGTTACTGCACTACCGCCATGTGCCGCAATTCCTTGAGGGTGATCCGGCTCACAGGATTGTCATTGTTGAGGACCCAAGCGGCTGGAGCAGGCCAAGGGGATGCCCATGTAATGCCAGGCTGTGGCAGATATAGGGTCATTTCCTGAGGTTGGGACTGGACTGTGTGTCTGCCTGGGGGTTTGCCAACCAGGATCTCGAGCTGTTTAATCGTGTGGTGAGTGCGACAATGCGCTGTACCAGTGCATGCTCCCCAACCTGACCTGGCCTGATAATTGTCAAACAAAGTTTGTCGTATTAATGGCTAAGTTATATAATGTAGCTTTAACAGGTTGCAGTAGGTCTGGACCGGGGGGCATCTCAGCAGAACCTGCCTGATCAGAATGTGCTTTACAGTGAGTATTGTGTACACATAACACCTAGTAGCAATGAACTTGTACTTTTATCGTTTTTGATATATTCTACTTTCTATTACAGATTACTTCAGAACAACAATTACTGTGCTGTGGAAAGTACAGGATGAGCTCACCATCAAACTATCTAACATCACACAGTAACTGTAAAAATGTGCAAGTAATGTACAATATTAATATTATTGCTACTTTTTTATTCTTATTTTGCTTTGTACATAAGTCTTTAATCAACAATGAACTGTTTTCTAGAAAGAAGTGAAATTTTTATTTGAGATGGTTTTTAGTTTAGTTAATTTAGTTTAGTTAATTTATTAAGAAAGAGTTAGAAATGTTAGCTTGACCTTTGATTAAATTTATGTTGTTGTGTTTAATATTGTTCTGATTTGGGGCTGAAGCTAAGTGTCCTTGGTTTATTGTAAATAAATGCAGTAATTATAAAATAAGGTTGACTTTTAATTTAATTCAAATATGTGTATTTCTTCATATGTACTAATTTCATCACATTATACATTTTACCAGATTGAAATTGTTAATGTGTTAATAATGTTAAAATAATTGCATTAACAGATTACACAGTATATATTTTAGCATGTTTGTAACATAAAAAAATTGTGATTTTAGCTATACTTTTAAGACACAACCAAAGTTTATTTATAATGTACAAATAATTACATTATACATTTATTTTTTAACTATTTCAAAGACATTTATTAGTCACTTAAAGTATAATTATAGTGGTCATGTAATTAAAAAGACAGAGACAAAGAGACAAAGGTAATTCTGAAACATAAATGAGAATCTCTTTAAAGTCTCATGAGCCATCAAAGATCAACCAGAGCAGTAAAATTTTCCTATGGGTTTGTGTGGAAGAAGCAACAGCAGGGAGAATATTTCTCTTGATCTTTGCATCTATTTGCTTGACAGTACTACAGACTTCATTTTACATTTGTAATACCCTTCTGAAGGACATTTTGTTTTTATAAGCTCGCAGTGTAATTGGTGTTTCTGTTTTAGCTGTGTTTCTTTATTTGGTTAATTGGTCTTTTATGATGAATGAGTGTTTTGTAAATGGATTTGTAAATGGTATAAATATTTGGTTTAACCCAGCCACAGGGGATGCACAAACCAGTGTGTTTCTTCGTGTCGGTCCCAAGCCCAGATGAATGGGGAGGGTTACGTCAGGAAGGGCATCCAGTGTAAAATTTTGGCAAATCAATATGCAGACAATAATACAAATTTCCATACCAGATCGGTTGAGGCCCAGGTTAACAATGACCGCCACCAGTACTGTTAGCCAGCAGTGTGCTGGCGGAAATTGGGCTACTGTTGGCCGAAGCAAGAGAAGAAGTAGAAGGAGAAGAAGAGGGGGGAGACGTGTCCGGAGGCAGGAGGAGAGGAGGAAAGTAAAGAGAGTGGAACTGAGGGTAGGAACTTTGAATGTTGGCAGTATGACTGGTAAGGGGAGAGAGTTAGCAGTTATGATGGAGAGAAGGACGGTTGATATATTGTGCGTGCAAGAAACTAAATGGAAAGGGAGTAAGGCCAGGTGGATTGGAGGTGGATTCAAATTGTTCTATCATGGTGTGCATGGGAGAAGAAATGGAGTAGGAGTTATTCTGAAGGAACAGCACGTCAAGAGTGTTTGGAGGTGAAAAGAGTGTCAGGCAGAGTGATGATTATGAAGCTGGAAACTGGAGGTGTGATGATGAATGTTGTTAGTGCATATGCCTCACAAAATGGGTGTGCGATGGATGAGAAAGAAGATTTCTGGAGTGGGTTGGATGAAATGATGAACAGTGTACCCAAGGGACAGAGAGTGGTGATTGGAGCGGATTTTAATGGACATGTTGGTGAAGGGAACAGTGGAGACGAGGAGGTGATGGGTATGTATAGAGTCAAGGAGAGGAATGAAGAAGTTCAGATAATAGTGGATTCTGCCATTTGGACATGGCTGTGGTGAATATGTATATTAAGAAGAGGGAGGAACACAGGGTGATGTACAAGAGTGGAGGAAGATGCACACAGGTAGATGGCATCCTATACAGAAGAGTCATTCTGAAGGAGACTGAAGACAAAGTGGTGGCAAGGGAAAGCGTAGTTAAGCCGAATGGGATGGTGGTCTGTAGGATGATGTTGGAGATCGCGAAGAGGAGGAGAGTGAGGGCAGAGCCAAGGATCAAATGGTTGAAGTTGAAAAAGGAAGACTGCAAGGTTGAGTTTAGGGGGGAGGTAAGACTGGCACTGGGTGGCAGTGAAGAGTCACCAGACAGCTGGGCAACTACAGACGATTGAGTAAAGGTGACAAAAAGAAGGGTGCTTGGCGTGACATCTGGAAAGAGGAAGAAGGAAAAGGAAACCTGGTGATGGAATGAGGAAATACAGAAGAGTATACAGAAGAAGAGGATGGCGAAGAAGAAGTAGGACAGTCAGAGAGATGCAGAAAGTAGACAAGAGTACAAGAAGATAAGGCTTAAGGTGAAGAGAGAGGTGGTGAAGGCCAAAGGAAATGCATATGATGAGTTGTATGAGGGGTTGGACACTAAGGAGAGAGAAAAGTACTAATGGGCTACAGAGGGACCAAGCTGGGAAAGATGAGCAGCAGGTTAGGATGATAAAGGATAAAGATGGAAACGTACTCACAAGTGAGAAGGGTGTGTTGAGCAGATGGAAAGAGTACTTTGAGAGGCTGATGAATGAAGAGAATGAGAGAGAGAAGTTGGGTAATGTGGAGATAGTGAATCAGGTAAAAAGGATTAGTAAGGAAGAAGTAAGGACAGCGATGAAGAGAATGAAGAATGGAAAGGCCATTGGTCCAGATGATATACCTGTGGAAGTATGGAGGTGTTTAGGAGAGATGGCAGTGGAGTTTTTAACCAGTTTGTTTAATGGAATCTTGGAAAGTAAGAGGATGCCTGAGGAGTAGAGAAGAAGTGTACTGGTGCTGATATTTAAGAATAAGGGGGATGTGCAGGGCTGTAGAACAACGGGGATAAAATTGATGAGGCACAGCATGAAGTTATGGGAAAGAGTAGTGTAAGCTCAGTTAAGAAGTGAGGTGATGATTAGTGAGCAGCAGGATGGTTTCATGCCAAGAAAGAGCACCACAGATTCAATGTTTGAGCTCTGCGGATGTTGAGAAGTATAGAGAAGGCCAGAATTAGTTTTGTGGACCTCTCCAGGTCTCCAGGCTCTCCAAAGCATATGACAGGGTGCCTCGAGAGGAGCTGTGGTACTGTATGAGGAAGTTGGAAGTGGTAGAGAAGTACATGAAAGTGGTATAGGATACGTACGAGGGAATTGTGACTGTGGTGAGGTCTGCAGTAGGAGTGACGGAGGTGAGATTACATCAGGGATCGGCTCTGAGCCCTTTCTTATTTGCAGTGGTGATGGACAGGTTGACAGACAAAATTAGACAGGAGTCCCAGTGGACTGTGATGTTTGCTGATGACATTGTGATCTGCAGTGATAGTAGGGAGCAGGTTGAGGAGACACTGGAGAGGTGGAGATATGAGATGAGAGGAATGAAGGTCAGTAGGAACAAGACAGAATACATGTATGTAAATGAGAGGGAGGTCTGTGGAATGGTGAGGATGAGGAAGTAGAGTTGGTGAAGGTCAATGAGTTTAAATACTTGGGATCAACAGTACAGAGTAATGGGGATTGTGGAAGAAAAGTGAAGAAGAGAGTGCAGGCAGGGTGGAGTGGGTGGAGAAGAGTGTCAGGAGTGATTTGTGACAGACGGGTATCAGCAAGAGTGAAAGGGAAGGTCTACAGGACGGTAGTGAGACCAGCTATGTTATATGGGTTGGAGACGGTGGCACTGATGAAAAGACAGGAGACAGAGCTGGAGGTGGCAGAGTTAAAGATGTTAAGATTTGCATTGGGTGTGATGAGGATGGACAGGATTAGAAATGAGGACATTAGAGGGTCAGCTCAAGTGGGACGGTTAGGAGACCAAGTCAGAGAGGTGAGATTGTGTTGGTTAAAACATGTGAAGAAGAGAGATGAGGGGAAGCTAAAGCTAGAGCTGCCAGGTAAGAGGAGAAGAAGTAAGCCTAAGAGAAGGTTTATGGATGTGGTGAGAGAGGACTTGCAGGTGATGGGAATGACAGAGCAAGATGTAGTGAACAGGAAGACATGGAAGATGATGATTTGCTGTGGCAAGCCCCTAATTAGAGCCAAAAGAAGAAGAAGAAGAATTAAAAGAATCTGAGTGCTCTTATTAAACCAGGGTGCAGAGGACAGGAACTGATGGAAAAAGATGATCTGCTGTGGAAACCTCTAACGGCAGCAGCCAAAATAAGGAAAAGAAAAAAAATATTTTGGTTTAGTATTTCTGTGTAATTGTTAATAAATTTTTTTTACATTAGGGCAGCACGATGGCACAGTGGGTAGCGCTGCTGCCTCACAGTTTGGAGACCTGGGTTCACATCCCGGGTCCGCCCTGTGTGGAGTTTGCATGATCTCCCCATGTCTGCGTGGGTTTCCTCCCACAGTCCAAAGACATGCATTGGTGATTCTAAATTGTCCCTAGTGTGTGCTTGGTGTGTGTGTGCATGCCCTGCAGTGGGCTGGCGCCCTACCCGGGGTTTGTTTCCTGCCCTGTGTTGGCTTGGATTGGCTCCAGCAGACCCCATGACCCTTTAGTTAGGATATAGTTGGTTGGATAATGGATGGGTTGATTTTTACATTATTCATAGTATTTCTGCAGAGTCTATCCAGCAGAACTGAGATGAAAGTACCTGAGTGCACATCATACAGTCATCCACATTTGGGTTATTAAATCAACAGTTATGTGTTTTGGCTGACAAATCTGAAAAATACAGGTTCTTGTGATTTGTTTCTTAGAGCAACTCTTTGAAAGAGTCCCCTGTAAGAAACAATACAGCATATGATAAAGGGCTGAGAGGAAAGCGTTACAACTGTTAAAGGGCCTGATCTCAAGCTACAGACATTTTCTAATCACTAACACTTGAGGATTCCTGCCAAGTCTAGTCAAAAGTGAAAATGGTGGAAGGCAAACCTGGGGACCCCAGACTAGGGGTCAGCACCACTGGCCAAAGCCACTGACCATCTCTATGTACATATAAAATCCAACGTCTCTCTGTCTGTATGTTTGTCTGCTTTTCACAAGAGAACTACTAAATGGATTTAGATTTTCTTTTTTTTCTAGAAGTTTCTTGAACCTCCGATTGATTTTGCGACTTCTCTGATTGCGCTAAGAATCATAGTTTGCATGCAGAAGTGATATATTCGTGCTAATCCGAGACAGAGGCTGTGGGCTGAGGGGAGAAGGAGGTCTGATGTCAGACGCTTCTTTGACTCGGCAGCAGCTTTAAAACTTACAAACATTCTAAGCAATCAGTCCGTTTATAGTGCCAGCTATAATAGCGAGGATAATGTAAATAGTAAGGTGGAAAGATTTAATACTAAAGTAAGAGCTGCTGTTGACATAGTTGCACCTGAAAAGACAGTGAAAAAATCTTCTAGCATTGTTATACCATGGAAGACCCAAAGAGTGTCTGATTTAAAGAGAACATGCCGTAGAGCTGAGCGTCAATGGAGGAAGACTAAACTTACTATCCACTATGAAATATTAAAAGTTAAAATAACAGAATACAATAACACTGTCCGTCTTGAGAGACGCTGCTATTTCTCTAAGATTATAAATAACAATGCTAGTAATCCCAGAGTCTTATTTTCTACAATTGATCGCCTACTAAACCCAGGTAACTCAAAGGAATGCCTCCTAAGTGCTTCCAGTGAAACCTGTGAGGCTGTCGCTGTATTTTTCAATCAAAAAATTAATGATATTAGAAATAACATAGTATATCCCTCCAACACTAAGGATCCTCCTAAACCCCAGCATCCTGTTATAAACAAATTAAACTCTTTCACTAGGATAGATTTACCTGATTTAAAGAAAATAATCTCTCAATTAAAACCCTCCACCTGCGTCCTTGACCCGATACCAACAAGGTTTTTCAAAGAAGTATCAGGCGTGCTAATTGATAATGTTCTTGACATAGTAAATTCGTCATTAGATAGGTCTTCCCAGACTGTCTTAAGACTGCTGTAGTTAAACCCCTACTTAAGAAACATAATCTTGACCCTCGCTCTTGAAAATTTTAGACCCATCTCTAACCTGCCTTCTTAAGTAAAGTTCTGGAGAAGGCAGTCATTATGCAGTTAAATGACCACCTAAATAAACATGCTATTCTTGATAAATTTCAGTCGGTTTTAGAACAAATCACAGCACAGAAACTGCACTCGTTAAAGTAGTAAATGATTTGGGTAAATGCAGACAGAGGCCATTTATCTGTTCTCATCCTCTTAGATCTGAGTGCTGCATTTGACACCATTGATCACAATATTCTTAGAAATCGCCTTAGTCAATGGGTGGGCCTCTCTGGCAGTGTCTTTAAATTGGTTTGAATCCTACCTGACAGGGAGAAAATTTTTGTTAGTTGTGGAATTACAACTCAAGACACATGATATCCATATGGTGTTCCACAAGGCTCTATCCTGGGTCCGCTGTTATTCTCAATCTACATGCTTCCGTTAGGTCAGATTATCTCAGGGCACAACGTGAGCTACCACAGCTATGCTGATGACACACAGCTGTACTTATCAATAGCACCTGATGACCCGATTCTATTGATTCACTAACACAATGTCTGACTTGTATCTCAGAATGGATGAATAGTAACTTTCTCAAGTTAAATAAAGAGAAAACTGAAATCTTAGTGATCAGCAATAATGGATACAATGAGGCTATTAGAAATAAACTGGATACATTAGGATTAAAAGTCAAGACGGAGGTAAAAAGCTTTGGGGTGATTGTTGACTGTAATCTGAATTTTAAATCACATATTAATCAGATCATTAGGACAGCATTTTTCACTTAAGAAACATAAGTAAAGTTAGACCTCTTATATCACTGAAAGATGCTGAGAAATTAGTTCACGCGCTTGTTTTCAGTCGACTAGATTACTGTAACGCACTCCTCTCAGGACTACCCAAAAAGATATAAATCGCTTGCAACTAGTGCAGAATGCAGCTGCTAGAATCCTAACTAGGAAAAGAAAATCCGAACACATTTCTCCAGTTTTGATGTCACTACACTGGTTACCTGTGTCATTCAGGATTGACTTTAAAATTCTGCTTATGGTTTATAAAGCCTTAAATAATCTCGCCCATCTTATATATCGGAATGTCTGACACCTTATATTCCAAATCGTAACCTCAGATCCTCAAATGAGTGTCTCCTTAGAATTCCAAGAACAAAACTTAAAAGAAGTGGTGAGGCGGCCTTCTGCTGTTATGCACCTAAAATCTGGAATAGCCTGCCAATAGGAATTCACCAGGCTGATACAGTAGAGCACTTTAAAACACTGCTGAAAACACATTACTTTAACATGGCCTTCTCATAACTTTACGTTAACTTAATCCTGATACTCTGTATGTTCAATTCTTCATAATAACTATTCATGGTAGCTCTAAAATCCATACTGACCCCTACTCTCTCTTCTGTTTCTTTTTCCCTTTCTTTGTGGTGGTGGCCTGCGCCACCTCCACCTACTCAAAGCTTCATGATGCTCCAACAATGATGGATGGATTAAAAGGCAGAATTCTACGTGACCATCATCATCAAGTCCTTCCGTGAGAACCCTAAATCCAAAGAGGACTGTTTCATTTATGTTAGGTAGAATGCCCAGAGGGGACTGGTCAGGTGGTCTCATGGTCTGGAATCCCTACAGATTTTATTTTTCTCCAGCTGTCTGGAGTTTTTTTGTTTTTTCTGTCCCCTGGCCATTGAACCTTACTCTTATTCGATGTTAATTAATGTTGATTTATTTTGTTTTTTTATTGTGTCTTTTATTTTTCTATTCTTTATTTTGTAAAGCACTTGTTGTAAAGCTACTGTTTGTATGAAAATGTGCTATAGAAATAAATGTTGTTGTTGTTGTTGTTCTTGAGGAGTGGGGAACCGGGCAGGGCCCTCCTCACGGTCCTGTTTCACTACTATGTGGGTGAAGCAGCGGAGGATGGCTAGTATTACATAAAAACAACAGCTTTCACCTACTGGTCATAAATCCACTGGCACAGTGCAGAATTTGTGGGCCCTCCTCAGCAACAGAGGTGGGGAACCTTCCCTAAAAAAACACATTTGCAGCAGATCCCTGATTTAAAGTTCCTATTGTCACACATGTGTGAATGGGAGTTAGCTAGGAGGACCAATAGAAGGTAATTCCATGCCAGGCCAGGGGTGGTGGGGTGCAGTAAACCTTTCTCTTTTTTCCCCGATGACTAGACATGGGAAATTCTGCCAGGGCTCAATGACGTCACATTTGGTTCCAGCCCTGCTGACATCACTTCCACCGATCTACCTTAAAAGCAAGACAACTTCCCAGTTTGAACTTAGTTTTGTGTTGGACTCAATCTGTACACTTCTGTGCTACCAAACCTTACTTTTGCATCCTTATTCAAGTATATGGGTTGCTGTCCCAAACCTAATTTTATGTCCAGGTCTTTTCATTTTACACTATATTTGGTGTTTTCACATATTTAATGTTTTTGTATGGTGTTGACATTAAAAAGCTCTTTTAAGGCTGCACTCACATCGTAACTGTATCTTTTTTTGACTGGTCAGGTGAATTTTAAAACTGAAATTATTAAAATAGTTTAGACAGATGCAAACCATAAGATGCTGGTTGCTGCTCTACTTCACATTATTTCAGAGCAGGATATCTGTGAATTTGCCAGTTCTTGTTGGCAAGAAAGACAACCAAGTAATCAAAAACCAGAGCAATTTCTTTGAGCATGTTAATCATTGCCAGTGTTCTGTATAAAGACCCAAAGGACAGGAGATGAAAAAGATGAGGACAGTTTTGATGCAAAACAGAGAGCAGTGTAGATACTTTTTAAAAGTTTTGATTCCGTGCTATTCTTTGTTAACCAAAATTGGTTAACAATCAAATCTGTGTCCTATATGTCTAAAAGAAATGTAAATTCAACTGTAGCTAGGGTTTTGGTTTCAAAAATCAAATGCAACATTGCACACAGTGGTTTAACAATGGCGTAGGTGTTCTCAATAACATATCAGCATTAATGAAAACAAATAATCTGAAACAACAAAAATGACAACTTTCTTATTATTGTATTGTTTATTACAATCAATAATAAGTAATTCAATAGATTAAATAGACCAAACTGGATCATAACTATTAATCCTAAAAGTAACTGCAGAAAAAATACATATATGAACAAAGACACACACACACACACAGTGAAACCAAACCTGTACTATTAGGATCCTGGGAAATCCTTGGCAATTTCCTGCACTATTTTCCCAGTACACAGATGTTTTAATGTATTTCAAATGTGTCTTCCTCACTGCAGAAGTTTGAGACGTTTCAAACAAACAATTTTTCAGATATCAAGTTAAATTAAACTCCTGCTGTGCCTGCCCAATTTGTTGCAATCTGGAGGAAAACTGCTGTGGCATTAACATGTAATAATGAAACATTTTGAGATTCCACCTCTATTTTTTACTTATTACTATTCTGTACTTCATATTTTTATTTTTACCAGGTCTGGAGCGGTCAAGTTGCTCAGCGCATCTTTTTAAATAAATTCATGTTTGTCTGCAATGGGAAGAAATGGGCAAGGAGAAGAAAACTTTTCTATCCCACTCATTTCACTTGGGTGACAAGTGACATACCAAACAGTAATCTGCTCAGTTTGTGGCACTGGTAGCATTTTGCCAATTTCTGTCTTCCACTGGTGGTTTAAGCATAGACATTAACTTTCGTTGTTTGTCACAACAATGGTTTATTGTAATTGCTAAATGTTTGATTATGGAAGCACTTATATGTTTTCTGTTCTTGTCATGATGGATATATTCTTTGTATACTAGCCAACCCATACAGATTTGAAGTATTATGACATTTGCTCATCTGTGGCCTATTACGTCATGCAAAGCAACACACCAATTTCTCACTGTTTGGTTTACTCTAAAGATGCACTTTGTTTTTTCTTTTTTCAAAAATGTAAATATATTTTTTTCAGCTGCTTTGTGGAGGACTGTTGAGGAAGAATTACTAAAAAGACAAACTTAAATGCATTGATTACATTTTTGGTGTATTTTTACATCATTTATTCAGTAACTGCTGTATATGGAATAACATTTCTTAAAAATTAAGTCTTGAAAATACCTTATAATTATCTGGGATGTCTCCTCTAATCACCTTGATAATATCTTGAACTTGAATTCCTAACTCTTCACTGGATGGATCCAAGCCCATGATGTCACAAAAGGTGAATGGCAGCCTCTTCCCACCTTTTGTGTCCATGACTGCGTAAGTTCTGCACTGCAAAGGCAGGAAAGACAACTTTTCATTAGGAGCTTCTCATTTACTGGTTAATAGAATGAGTTATGCTGGGCAGGATTTTAAACCCCTGAAGGAAGTCAATGCATTTCTTCTGTTCGGGACCCTTAGCCTGTTACAGCAATACATTTTCTTCAGTTCAGGGATGCATTTGGTTCCTCTTGTCTATGCAGTTCTGTAATGGCCTTTTGTGTTTTGTACTGTGGTGACTAAAACTGGCAACACTAATTCAGAGGTGCTGTTAAGGTGAATTTTGATTTAGAGTTAATGGAAAGTAGTTAATCATGAATAAGGCACATCTAAATAAAAATGTGTATAGGGAGAGCTTGAAAGTGAGACATGAAGTTAAAGCAGCCGTATATGTGACCCTATGATGTTCCGCATAATGTCAAAAGAACCCACTGCAATAGCCACATCTGTCTGTCTTTCTGTCCATCTGTCTGTCAGAACTCAGCTCCCAGGGGAATGATGTTGCTGAACACTGAGCACACATATTTTTCAGTAAAAATTGTCAGTAAAGCTCCACTTTTGTTGAGCTACAATATCTCAGAAAGAGAGCTGTACAGATCTGTGAAATCTTAAAATCTCCAATTGAAAAGCATTGCCATTTTTGAGGACTCGTCTATCTTAAAACAGAGAAGCATTTTGTGCAGCTTCAAATATAAATTACTTTGCTGTTTAATTTTTTTTTTTTTTTTGAAATTTTATTCATTTTATTGCAATCGTTCCATACAAATCAATCAATTTTTACAAAAAGTAGGATTGGGAACAAGTCGACCCCCACCCCTGAGAGAGAGCAAGGCCAATGGAGTAAAACTTAAAGCTTTTAGACAGACCTAAATTGATGAGTTTGATAAGCCAATCGAGGTGAATGGAGAAGAAAAAGAGATACAGAAATAATTGCTTCCTCTGTGCTTTAAGAGCTTATTCTAAAATATTACTGATTAGATACTGCCATGTTTTGAAGAAAGTCTGCACAGATCCTCTAACTGAGTATTTGATTTTTTCCAATTTCAAATAGTATAACACATCGGTTTCCCACTGACTTAAAAGAGGAGAGTTTGGGTTCTTCCAGTTTATCAGAATAAGTCTGCGTGCCAACAGTGTAGTAAATGCAATCACAATTTGTTTGTCTTTCTCCACTTTAAGCCCCTCTGGAAGACCCCCAAACACAGCTGTTAATGAGTTAGGAGGGATTGTGAGTCCAAGGCTGTCTGAGAGGTAATTAAACATTTTGGTCCAGAATGATGTTAATTTGGTGCAGGCCCAGAACATGTGACCTAGTGAGGCTGGGTCTTGATTGCAGCATTTGCAGGTTGGCTCTCACCCTGGAAACATTTTGGAGAGTTTTAGGTGAGACAGATGTGCTCGATATATAATTTTGAGTTGTATAATTGTATGCTTTGCGCATATGGAGCTCGAGTGAATTCTCTGCATTGCTACTTTCCACTCCTTTTCTGATATATTAATTGAGAGATCTTTTTCCCAGTGTCCTCTTGGATCTTTAAAAGGGAGGGATTGTAAAATGATTTTATATATTGCAGAGATGGTGTCTAAGTCCTTGAAATTGAGCAATATTTTTTCCAGCATGGATGAGGGTGCAAGATGTGGAATATTGGAAAGGTTCTGTTTAACAAAGTTCCTGATTTGAAGATAGTGAAAGAAATGTGTAGCTGGAATGTTAAATTTGGAATGTAATTGTTCATAGGATGCAAAGATGTTTTATTTTTAACTTCAAAGTGATTTCTTTAACTTGTATATATTTCATATTTTTTCTTTTACTCGTGCAACAGCTGCTGTTGATGGAAAAACACTGAAACAGTGAGGTGTTGGTGAGGCCAGCAGGGGGCGCTTACCCTGTAGTTTCTATGTGGATCTCAATGCCCCAGTGCAGGGATGGGGAAACTGTGGTGTAATCATGGTTCTGTCCTTTGGATGAGACGTAAAACTGATGTCCTGACTCTCTGTGGTCATAAAACTTTCCTGGGCATCTTTTGAAAAAATAGGGTTTACCCTGATGTCCTGGCTAAATTTCCCACCATGGCCTAGTTATTCTGGCCCCCTATTCATTCATTGTCTCTAACTGTCTATCTCTCTCACCTCTTCACCACCTAGCAGTTAATGTGTGATGAGCATACTGGCACAAAACTGTCTGCCGTCACATCGTCCAGGTGGATGCTACACATTGGTGGTGGTTGATGTGGCTCCCTACTTACTGAAGTGCTTTGAGTTGTGAGTAAAGCGCCATATAAATGTAAAGAATTGTTATTATTACTGAAACACCTGCAGTCATGCACACTGAAACAAACATGGTGGATTCAGATATTCTTCAGACCTCTTTATGTTCTGCACATTTCATTGTGTTGTAGATTTAATTTTAAATTGATAAATTTGACATTTTTGCCCCTAAATTTACAGTCAATAACCCATAATCACAAAGTAAAAACATTTGACCAGACACGTATGAATATTTATTGAAAATATAAAGTTTAAATTTTTCATTCCTACAATTATCAGACCCTCTGCTGTAGCACTCCAAACTGTGCACAGGCATCCTGTTTGCTTTATGTCTCATTTAGATGTTCTTAGAACTTGATTGGAGTCTGTCTGTGAATTTAGAAAGCCACATGTGGACCTGTGTGGAGAAGGTGCATAATTTGCACTTCATGTGAATCTGAAGTACAAAGAACTCTTTGTAGACATCCACAATCAAATTTTTGTGAAGCTTACATCAGGCTAATGAATAAAATAATTTCTAAAGCTTTGAGTATTCTTCGGAGCAAATTAGCTTGAATAATTGTGAAATGGAAGACGTTTGGACTCTTCCTGGTGTTGGCCAAACTGAGTAACTGGGTAAGAAGTACCTTAGTCCGAAAGGTGAACAAGAACCCAATGGTCTTTCGAACAGAGGATCAAAAGTCCTGTAATGATATGGGAGCACCCGTTGAAAGGTTGACCATCTCAGCAGTACTGTTATTCTTAAGTGAAAGGCATATAACAACCCACTTGGAATTTACCAAATGGCATTTAAAGATCTCTGAAAGCAGGAGGAAAAAGATTCTCTGGCTGATGAGGCAAAAATTGAATTCTTTTGACCAAACACCCAGCACTATGTCTGGAGAAAACCACACACTGGTCTTCACCTGCCTAATAACATCCCTACGGTGAAGCACGGTGGTTGCAGCATCATGCAGTGAGGACAGGGTGTGTGGTCAGAATTAAAGGAGAAATGAATCCAGTCAAAAACAAGGAGGCCCTTGTAGAAGACCCGCTCCAGAGTGCACACCACCACAGGAGTGACAGTTCCATGACCTGGTATGGCTTTGGTACATGTTTCTGAGTGTTCTTGAGTTATGCAGCCAACGCCCACACTTAAACCCTATAGAAAATGTGTAGAGAGACCAGAAGATGGCAGTTGGCAGATTCTCACCATCCAATCTAACAGAATTTAAGAGGATCTGGCAAGAAGAATGGAATCAACTGCTCAAATCCAGGTGTGTAAAAATTGTAGTGACTTACGCAAATAGACTCAAAAGCTGGAATTTCTGCCAAAGGGGCTTCTATAAACTATTGCATTATGTTTCTGAATTATCCAAAATTAAAGATTTAAGTTTTACATTTTTAATAAATGTGCAGAGCTTTCTGAAAACATATCTCTACTTTGTCATTATGAGCTATTGAGTGGAGATTGATGGACAGAAATGGGAAATTTACCCATTTCCAATGAAATCTACAACACAACGAATTGTGCAGAAAGTGCAGAGGTCTCCATACACACTGAATCCATTTTACCCCTCAGGATCATCAGCAACATCAGCATCAGAACTGTGCATTGAGAACTTCATGAAATTGTTTTCCATAGCAAAGCCTAAGATTACTATGTGCAATGCCAAGTGTCTGCTTTAGGAGTGAATAGCATGCCACCTAGAATTGGATTCTGGAACAGTGGAAACATGTCCTCTGGTGGAGGAAATCACACTTCACTATCTGGAGGTCTGAGCAACAAATCTGTAGAACTGGTGATTTGCTATGCTATTATATTTTTAAATATTATAATAAAAACAAACAACAGCTCCCTCTCCACACACACACACACCCAAAAAACACATATTAGAACTTGGACTGCTTCTGTCAGAAAAAGGCCTGAAGGGGGCAGCAGATTGAGGTCAGAACTGCTCAGATTGTCCCACGGGTTATATTTAAAGTCATTAACATTTCAATGGAGCTGGTCCAGCTTGGAGTCTCTACATATAGGACATGATGATAAATGTTTGTTTCCTTGTTTGAAGTCACCAGCATTCAAAACCACTCATCAATGATAACAGAGTTAATTATTTCAGTTTCTGAGTCAGCCAGGATGATGTAGCTTTTTGTCCAATATCACTACCTGACCTCCCAAATTCTTTTTATAAAAGAGGTATGGCAGTCAGGTGTAGACAAACATTTGCTAATGCAATGTACATTTGGATGGCAAAGAAGCATATAAAAAAGGTTTGAGACAGTCTGTTTTTTCTCATTAAAGTTTATATTGTTGCACTCTCACCCACGCCCCTCACTTACATGTTTGCTGACATTTTTTTGCCATTGTGAAGATGTGGCCTGGAATATTGGATATCCTCTGAAGACAGAATTAACAGAGTTGAAGAAGCTGCTTTTTCCAGCTTTTGTCTGCCCAATAAGCAGGATTTTGGGGTCTGTCACGCCATCAGTCAGGGTTTCGTATTGCTTGATCTCATCTAAGAGTTGAGTCCTTGTTCTGGTCATGAAAAGATGAGGAACAGTATAAGGAAAAAAAACTTACCAAGTGAAAAGTATTTGGCTTTTCTATTGTGATGAAATACTTCTAGGTTCTTAATTTTATAAAGGTTTTAGTTGCCATGGGCAGAGCACTGAGCACATCATCTATTCCCAGTCTTCAATAAGAAGGGAAGTAATAGCACTTGAAAGAGTGGGTATAAACTGTGGATCAGGATTTATGGAGATGATTTTCTTTTTAATAATTCATTCCTAGGGAATGAAGCAGTCACCTTTTACCTATCCGATGGGTTCGCATTTCATGATTATAGCACAAAAATTCACATTTACAGCATTGTGCATGTCAGGCACCAATGGTCAGTAAGAACAAATGGTTCACAGAAACTTTTTCAAGCATGGCAAAAAATCTTATCATGTGAGCAAACTGTGAGACAAGTAGCGAGAAAACTAAGGAGCAACTGATAATGACAAGGTCTGAGAAACACCATAGAGAAGATAAAAACCAGAAAAGACTTCAAAATAACTTTGAGAAAAGCCTCTTTGTAGATAATATGTGGACCTAAAAAGAAGGAGACGTTGGCAAGAACCCAAGACATGGCAGAAATGGTGGGAGACCTCCAAATCTCCACAAAAGTCAGGCCTTTAACCTTCAAAGGCCAACCCAGATGAGGCTCATACCAGTCCAGCTTACATCAACTGCTAGCAGCAGGCTAGGCCTTAAAATGAAGACAACTAGCTTGAAGCTCAAAAATGTAAGAAAAGTCCCAAAATATGAAGAGAGGGGATGACCATTAACCCCTGGCTTGTGGACAAAAAGGTAAAACAGAATCTTTATAAATAAAAAGGATTTATTATAGAAAAAGTATTGTAAAATGCAAAAAAATTCTCAGAATAGCAAAAAGATATTGCCCTAAGGCAATAAAAAATCCAAATACATAATTCAAAGTCCATCCATCCATTATCCAACCCGCTATATCCTAACTACAGGGTCACGGGGATCTGCTGGAGTCAATCCCAGCCAACACAATGCGCAAGGCAGGAAAAAAAACCCCGGGCATGGCGCCAGCCCACCGCAGATAATCCAAAGTCATAACCCTTAAATTAATAGCAAAAACAATCAGAAATCCAGAAAATCAATGAAAATAGTTGCTGACTCACTTGCTCAGACCTTTTATGAAAGTCGTTGGGGGATCCATCAATGATGAGGTCACAGTGGCCAAGCCTCTTGAGGCTCCACACGTAAAACACAAGGAACACACTGACATTTAAAGACAATGCATTTTTAACCAAATAACAGGAAAAATATACGTCTAAGATAAATAATCATTCATAATTTTCAAAAACAACAATAACACTCTGCATTGGACTTCATCCTGTACCGATTGGACCACGTTACTGAACTTTGCAGCAAAACAAAGGGCGAGGTGTATGTTTCTACATCAAAATCAATGGCATAATGATGTGACAGCTCGTTTTAAATCCTGCTTTCCCAACTTAGAATTGCTTATTATAAACTGTAAGCCATTTTATTTATCATATAATTCCTCCTCAGTAATTCTAGCTGATGTTGACATTTGCTCTCATGCTATGAAGTGCTCATGAAGTGAAGTGATGACTCGCTGATGTAGTCACTGAGATAGAAAAAGACAACTAAAGCTCACAAATCTTTATTTTGGGTGATTTTAACCTTGTTAGTTTTAACCAGGTCCTTCCTAAATATCAACAACAACAAATAAAATGCCCGGGCAGCACGGTGGCGCAGTGGTGGCGCAGTGGTAGCGCTGCTGCCTCGCAGTTAGGAGACCCAGGTTCGCTTCCCGGGTCTCCCTGTGTGGAGTTTGCATGTTCTCCTCGTGTCTGCGTGGGTTTCCTCCGACAGTCCAAAGACTTGCAGGTTAGGTGGATTGGCGATTCTAAATTGGCCCTAGTGTGTGCTTGGTGTGTTTGTGTGTGTCCTGCGGTGGTTTGGCAACCTGCCCAAGATTGGTTCCTGCCTTGTGCCCTGTGTTGGCTGGGATTGGCTCCAGCAGACCCCCGTGACCCTGTGTTTGGATTCAACGGGTTGGAAAATGGATGGATGGATGGATAAAATCCCCTACCAAAGATGGACATACTCTCAGTCACTGCTATGCAGCTATTAAGCATGCTCATCACGTCTTCTGTCATGCCCACCTTGATAGTTCTGATCATCCTATGATTACCCTTATTCCTGCTTACAAACAGAATCTGAAAACTATAAAGTCAGTCAAAAGAACAGTTAAAAAGTGGACAAGTGTGGCAGTAGAAGAGCTTCTGAACTGCTCTTGTCATCACTGCAGTTTATTCAAAAAGCAAAATATTAAAAGAGTTGCAGACATTATTTCCCCTTCCAAACTCAGGCACTGTGCAGACCAGTTGTCTACAATATTTGGAGAAATTTTCAATAAATCTCTGGAACTGTACACTGTTCCTGCCTGCTTCAATAACACCACCACCACTCCAATAGAAAAAAAAAAAAATCAAAGGTTGCAGGCCCGAATGACCACAGACCAGTACTTTTAACCTCTGTGGTCATGAAGACCTTTGAATGCCTTACTCTGAATTGCCTCAGAAATGCTACAAACGATGTTCTGGACCCATTTCAGTTTGCATATAGATCCCACTGTTCTGTGGATTGTGAGGTTTCTGAACTCTCTTGGGACTTCCCACCAACAGGACGACATACCGAAGTACGATTGCCATGTCTGTGGAGGGCTGCTTGTCCATCACCAAGGCAACTGCAGGTTTGCAGCACCTCAGCATGGCACCGTGCAAACAACTACATTTTGATCATGGTCACGCTGTGAGCGCCTGTCTATGACGGATGAGGCAAGGAACATTATAAACGCAGGGAACAGTGTAACTTGGCCGCTGACCTAGCCCCAACCTTGCCCATTTGCTGTGTCTGTGTAAAGGTGAGTGTAGATCCCGCTACAATAAATAACCATGCTGTTCCTGTTTCAAGATGAATAAAGCTGGTTTTGCTAAAGTAGTGAGACTCATTTTTGGGGTGCAAGACAATGACTCACACGTAACAGGATGATGCTGTAAATTTAGTTCTGAGCTTTATTTACCAACACCTTGATAAGCCTGGGGCGCATGTGAGGATCTTGTTTGTTGACTTTAGCTCTGCTTCCGACATAATCATCCCAGCGCTCCTAGATAAGAAATTCACCCAGTTCGACCTGCACAGTTCAATATACTTTTGGATCACAGACTTACTTTAACTGGTTTGGTGTTGCCTCTGTTCAGGCTAAGGCCAATCTGCAACACATCACCAGAGTCTATGAAAGGATCACTGGCTGTAGCTCATAGTCCTATATGAGTCAAGGGTAAGGAAGAGGGTTGCAAAGATCATTGCTGATCCGACACACCCGGGACGTCACCTTCTTCAAAGACTTTCATCTGGCAAACATCTTCATGTGGTGAAAGCTAAAACAACACATCACCTCAACACATGCAGTTATTCTGACTAATAAGGTCTGAGCTTCTACTCAGTATCTGTGTATACCTGCACACTGGACTGCCTGGACATTTTAATCCTACTATGTCTTTATTTTTAGTATTGTCATTGTATGCTACATAATATGTTAACCTTTTATATTTTAGCTTCTTATATTATCTTTTGCATTTTGTGTTTTCCTTGTATCTTGTACCAATACTATCAAGACATATTCCTAATACATATTATTGTACCTGGTGTGGAAGAATAATTTTAGGTTAACATAGCATTCATCTTTAAGAAATAGCATAAAGGGTTAATAAATGTTGGCAACAAGGTAAAAGTCAAGTGAACAACAATATGTACACTGAAATATAAGAATGAAGTTTAGGAGACATACTGAGATGGTCAAATAAATAAAGAATGTACCAGAAGAAAGATTGATGTAATATACTAAATGTACTGAGAGATGACTAAGAGATGACTAAGAAATCAGCAGATATCCTATAAACAAGAATGGCCAGTTGTTGTATGCACAGAAATATCAAGGGTGGTGGCACAACTCAAAGGCATAAGAAGAACCAGAATATAATATAATAGACTTTTATTTTACATAAATCATTTGGGTGTAAACCAACGAACCAACCAGAGCAAAAGGTAGGCATTGATTGAAACTGTACGTAAATTCAACAGTTTATAAAATTAACCTCTGTTCTTTGTTTCTCTGACTTTTCTGATCATTCTGACCAGGCTGTAACAGACTGCTTTTGCTCCCTCCAAGGCGTTTTGCTGAGGAGTCATTAAAAGATACAATGAACAGCTTTTCTCCTGCCTGTTTAGAGGATGCTTCTTTCTTTAATAAGATGTTAAATTTCGACCACACTGGCCAATAAACTGAATTCTGATTTTGATTCTGATATTGCAACTATACATACATAAATTTAAAACACTCACCTCCAAAGTAGGAAGGCAGTGTGTCATAGTATTTAAAGATTTGTACTTCAAACTCTGATGTTGTGGGTTTAGCTCCTGCAACATACACTGTGTGCCTATGAGCGAGCCACTTCAACTGCTTGTGCACCAATAGGGAAAAAAATATATATATAGGGAACCAATTGTATCTCTTATTATGTAACTTGACTTAGATAAAGGCATTAGCCAAATAAGTAAATGTAAAATTTATGCTTACCGTAGATCCCTTTATATAAGCCGAGAATTTCGTCCTAGATTTTTGGCTTGGAGTTTGGGGGTCGGTTTATACAACGAGTATCATTTCAGATTCAAGATTTCCAGCGCAATGCCGGTTTTGCGCGATGAATACGGAAGTAAATAATGACGAAACCACAGAGCCATCCGGATGGGACAAAAGTTGAAGAAAATTGGTTATTTTTCTCTGGGTATGTAGCAAGAATAGAAATAGGCATTAACAATAGAATTACCAAAGCCTACGAAAAAACTTGTAAATCCGGCCCACCTTAAATCCCTTCGCACCTCCCCGTCAGCGTCTTTTGTCTTGTAAATGTGCCGATCAAGACAAGCAGCAAGCAGCCTACTATTCCATCCCCCCACCGCCGCAGAATGGGTACAAAGTTCTCCCAGCTCATGCCTTGATTATCTGGGTGTGAAGTGCTGGAATTTTAGAATGGAAATAATAGATCGCTATTTGGAACACATGCATTTCATGTGTGTTCCGTTTCTACAATAATCTGTGTAAACACATTGTTAAAACAGAAATGTTTTTCATATTTAAGTAATGAATGACAAAATGTAGACATAAACTATATAATTTGTGAAGCCTGATGGTCAAAGATCAAATAAACATTTTCACAAAAGGTTTAAGAATAAAGCAACAGCTTCCGTGGCGCTGTGGTAAGAATTGCTGACTTGTAATCAAGAGTCCCCCAGTTCGATCCTGACTGCCTCATATATTTACGACTAGCAGAATACCGGCGCTTCTCAGCGGAGAAGTAGTGTGCTAAAGAAGTTATGAAAAGGAAAAATTTTAAAAATAATGTAACATGATTGTTAATGTAATTGTTTTGTCATTGATATGAGTGTTGTTGTCATATCTATATACATATATATATCTATATATATATATATATATATATATATATATCTATATCTATATATCTATATCTCCTTTTGGGTGCGAACAGCTGTTGCTGGGGGTGCCAGAATCCATCGAGGAAGAAAAATGAAAAAAAAAACGGATGAGTCTTGTTGTTACGTGCACTTACTGTAGTGCTGCGTGGGTATTATGAAGTATCATATCTGTTCAAGTTCTATTTAAATTTTAAATATAAGTAATTTTTATTTAGTCGACAGAAATATGTTTGGTAGGAATGAAAGGTAAATTTAGTCAGCATTGCATAAATTTTTCTTCACCCTAGAAATGTAAAGACTAAATTCAACTTACATTCCTACCAAAGATATTTCTGTCGACAAAATAGAACCTACTTATATACAAATTCGAGCTATTGAGCTGTCACCTGCCTGACTGGATATGTCACCGTAGCTTTGCTGTTACTTTTTAACCGTTCATGTAATCATGGCTAGTCGTGAAAAAATTAGAACATGGAAGGAGGATCACACTGAGTATGGCTTTACCAAAATAATTATTGATGGCGAATAAAGTATCTATTATTCATAAAGCTTCAATTGGTGATCTGTTTTTCTGCATTAACCTCATATTATTTCATACTTCTTCTCAAACCAAGGGGGTGCGAGGGTAAAATGAATCGGGAAGCGCTGATATATATATATATATATATTGAATATACTGAAATAGTTTTACTGTCAAATAATACAAACAACATGCGGCACGTGTTTCGCCCTAATTCTGGGCTCATCAGGTGTACACACTCACTGCACCTCGTCTCGGGAATTGAACCTTGGACGTCAGCGCTAGAGGCGATGCCTCTCGTGTTGCACCACGGCGTGTGTTTCGTTTATTTGACAGTATGTAGATCGGGATATATATATATATATATACTACTGTATCCACAATAAATGCCTTTATTTTATAGACAAACCAGGGATGAACAACTTCATTTCTACTGTAGCCACAGCTGCGACACACATAAAAAACAGCAATAATAACTCATAAACTTGCAATATCATTTAGGAAAATCGCAACATTTTACTCACCAAATATTCGGATTATTTGTAAACAAAATCCATCGTCCTTTCTTTCCTATGTCGTATGGATTATCCGTGTGCTTCAGTTCCATCAAAAACTGAAAAACTATCGCCATCGAAGATAATGCTGAAAGTCGAACCTGACCTGTCATATTCCTGGCATAAGTTTGAATTCGCTTTAGGGCTGAAAATGTCCACTCGACAGACGCAGTGTACACGGGAATGCTCACCGCCAAATATACCAATGTGAACAGCTGCCCCATGCTCTTATTCAGATTTTTCTGATGAAGGAAGTCAAAGAGATCAGTGGGAGATTTTCCTGCAAAATCATCCATAGCATACATTACAGTCAGTTCCATTTTTAGCCGAGACAGATCCAAAAGCGCTCCGTGGCTGTAGTGTTAAAGTGTAACATGCGTGAAATTCTTCTTGTATTCCCGAAAGTTTTGGGGCTCGAGGAGCATGACAAACATCAGGTTTTCATGGTCTTGAAATGTGGTCTGTGTCTGGCAAATAATATTGTCCAGAATCTTGGCATGGAGTTGTCCGTAGTGCACGCGACGATCTTTCGCTTGGAGCATTTATGGTGCGTTCAATGGCGTCGTAGACTTCCTCATATCGGCTTCTATCCAATCAATGGGTCTGAATACGGTGATGTTGCCATACGCCTGCTAAAGGGCCGTACTGACACCAACTCAAAATCTCATTGGTTGAAGTCCGTCCTTTCTCCTTGCTTTGCGGTTCTCTACTGTTTTATTGTTCGTTTATTACAATTGTTATAGTTATTGTGTAGTTATTTTAGACTTAGTTTACTGTTTAAGTACCCATCTCCTTTATTTAATTTGCGGGTTCTCCACTATTTTTTTGTTCCTTTATTACGAAAATAGTTATTTATTGATTCCCTTGTTTCTGCCCATATAAGGCGCTCTGCTGTTTTTTTGTGACGCAGCCTTTACACAGCTTCTCCACTGTTTTATAAACAAATGCCATATAAGGCCGTCGTTTTTCATTGCTTCGCCAACTAAGCAGCCTTTTAATTTAATCCACGGGTTCTCCACTGTTTTATTGTTTGGCGCTATTCCTTCTTTTCTCCGTACTGCGGTTAAAGTCAGTTCACGTGATTATGTGGGAGGCGTGATGATGTCACATGCAGCTCCGCCCCCATGGCCGTCGAGCTAATGTCCATTACAGTATATGGGGAAAAATAGGTTCCAGTTATGACCATTACGGCAAGAATTTTGAAATGAAACCTGCCCAGCTTTTGTAAGTAAGCTCTAAGGAATGAGCCTGCCAAATCTCAGCCTTCTACCTACACGGGAAGTTGGAGAATTAGTGATGAGTCAGTGAGTGAGTGAGTGAGTGAGGGCTTTGCCTTTTATTAGTATAGATTTTGCGTAGTGAGCTGTTCTTATTGTTAATCTTATGCAATAAACACACATACATTTGGTTTGCATCTGTAACAGCCGGTGTACATTTATAGTACTTGTAAAAGTTTTTTTTTTTCACTTTTATTCTCTCAGTCACGATCACGATACATACTGACAATCTCCCCCGGGATCTGACACTGTTAGTTTTTATATGAAACTGGGAATAACTGTAGATGTGAGTGGTGTTTTGAGACAATTGAACTGGGAATTCTCTGATCTGGACGGATAAAAGCTGACACACAAACGCTGGTGAATCTGCCTTCTTCCTATCTCATTGTCAATTGAATTTTTTTATTTAGTTTTACTGAGTGTTCCTGCTTACACTGAGTTAGTATGTGCCTTATGGTCTATGAAAAACACAGACGTAGGTATATATGATATTTGGAATTATTCATTTTATGACCTGTATAGTACATTTCAGAAAACATTGTAGCACAGATGCAACATGAGTCATGTTATTCACATTCATTTGCATAACATCTTGTGCTTGTAATCAGTGACAGCGTGTTTTTTTTTTTTGTTTCAATCTTGCCAGTCTCCACATGTTGCTGTATTGGTGCTGTTTCTTTTCTACTCCAGGACATGAAGAGGAAAGAATAGTACAGAGAGGTCAGTTCCGCGCTATATGCAATCATCACATTCAAATGTTAACAGTTCCCACACACCTAAGGACCATCTTGCCTACATTAATGACATGTATACCCATTGCAATGTACACACTTCTCTCTATACTATCTTTCTTTTTTTTTTTTTTGCCCGGTGCTGTGTTGACAGCATGCATCAGGAGGTGTGAGCTCATTCAGTGCGAGCAGGAGCACACAGGAGGCCGGTTGCATGTGCTATAACACGCTTGACCTGGCAGCGATCAACGCACATGTACTGTGTAAGGCATGCACGGGGTTCACTGAGAAAAGAAGAGTGTTCTTGGCTCACGTTGCAGAGGAACTTCGTTGTTGCATCTTACTAGAAAAGGCGATGGAAAAAGAAAAGAAGGATGCAACATCGACAAGCTTCTGTTCCAAGACAGCTGCTTTCCCCAGGAAAGTAAGCTGAGTCAGCGTCAAGTGCCCTTTCAATGATATAGGAACCAAAGCATAGAGAGACATGTGTGCATTGCAACAGGTATGGCCTCCGTGCATGCCTGGCACAGTACATGTGTATTGACTACTGTGAGGTCAAGTTTGTTATAACACAAGCAACTGGCCACCTGCGTGTTCCTACGAGCAACAAATAAGCTCACCCCTTCTGATACACGATGTCAACGCAGCTCCAGAGAAAAAAAAGAAAGAGACAAATATTGTATATGGGACATTGGGTATAAATGTATTGTACTTGTAAAAGTTAGATTTTTTCCGTTTTATTCTCTGAATCACGATCACGCTGTACCCCTTCCAACCCCGCCCCTCCTGATCTGAGTTTATGAGATCAGCGCCAGCATAAATTCACACCCGATCTGATGCTGTTCATTTTCAAATAATACTGCATTAGTGTGATGATGTTTTCTGGTTGGTACTATTCAGTTCATAAAATGATTTCTTCAAAATGTCACATATACTGTCTCTCTTTCAGGTGTGTAATAGAAACCACAGCATAGAGAGAAGTGTGCACATTGCAACAGGTACACACGTCGTAAATGTAGGAAGGACAGTCCTTGCTTGTGTTTGAACTGTTAACATTTGAATGTGATGATTGCATATAGCTCTGAACTGACCTCTCTGTACTATTGTTGCCTCTGCATGTCCTGGAGTACAAAAGAAACAGCAACATGTGGGGACTGGCAAGATCGGGGAAAAGAAACACGTGGTGTTAATGAATATGAATAATATCAATCATGTTGCATCCGTGCCACAATGTTTTCCGAAATGTACTATACAGATCATAAAACAAATAATTCCAAATATCATATATACCTATGTCTCTGTTTTTCATAGACCTTAAGCAGGAACACTCAATAAAACTGAATTAAAAAAAAATCAAGTGACAATGAAATACGAAGACGGCAGATTCACCAGCATTTGTGTGTCAGCTTTTATCCCTCCAGATCAGAGAAAGTCCATTTCCATTACCTCAAAACACAACTCACATCTACAGTTACTCCCAGTTCCAAATCAAAACTATCAGTGCCAGATCGGGGGACTGGGGGGCGGTAGTATGTATTGTGATCGTTACCGAGAGAATAAAAGTGAAAAAAAATGGTAACTTTTACAAGTCCTATAAATGTACACGGTCTGTTACAGACGCAAACCAAATATATGTGTACTGTATAATATTAACAATAAGAGCAGCTCACTACCGAAAACGGCAAATACAGGAGGAAGACGGGATCGAATCGGGGACTCTTGATTACAAGTCAGCAAGTCTTACTGCTATGCCACGGAAGCTGTTGTATTGCCCTTGAACATTTTGTAAAAGGGTTTATTTGATCTTTGGACTTCAGGGTTCACACATTCTATAGTTTATGCCTACTGTAACAAGAGGCTGAAGTCCTTATGCAGCCGGGGCGCATTTGAAGGACCGGGAGGTGGCATTTATGTCCTTCAGGCCACGAGTGGGCTACCGGCCTTGATCAGGAGAGGACCATGAGAGAGGAGCAAGGAGGTTCTAACCCATTGGAACCCATGGCCACTGCCAGGGGGCGCTTCAAGCCTCATGGAACCCGAGAAACATTTACTTCCGTCACACCTGGGAAGATGGAGGAAAATCCTTCCAGGGATGCCTGGAGTGCTTCCGGGTGCAAGGGCAGCACTTCTGCCACACCAGGAAGTGCTGCCGGAAGAACGTCACCAGGCACCTGGAACACATCTGGGTGGAAATAAAAGGGGCCGCCTCCCAACAGTCAGAGAGCTTGTGTGGGAGCAGGACAAAGCTCCAGTGAGGAGAGCAAAGACAGCCACAGACATTGAGAGAGAAGCCCATGAAGAGGGTGATTGGTGCTGGGAGCACTATGTGCTGTGTGAGACTGTAATTGTGCTTTATAAACGTGTGCTTTTTATATAAAGATGTAGTCTCAGTGTGGTGGTGTCCGGGCATGTCTCACACTACATTTTGTAACCTTTATTACTAAAATATGAAAAATATTTCTGTTTTAACAATGTGTTTACACAGATTATTATAGAAACAGAACACACATGAAATGCATGTGTTCTAAATATCGATCTATTATTTCCAGTCTAAAACTCCAGTATTTCAATCTCAGATAATCAGTCAAGGCATGAGCTGGGAGAAGTTTGTGCACAGTTTGCGGCGGTGGGGGATGGAATAGCAGGCTGCTTGCTGCTTGTCTTAATCGCCACATTTACAGGACAAAAGACACTGAGGGAGGGGTGCGAATGGATTTAAGGTGGGCTGGATCTATGAGTTTTTTCGTAGGCTCTGGTAATTCTAGTGTTAATAAAAGTTTTTATCAGCACCTTCTGGCCAAAGGTAAAAAACAAAAAAGTGATGACTGCGTCAGAGTGCTTGCTCTGGGTGTTCAATTCTCTATACATTACTACACTATTTTGCAATATAATACACATCTTACTTTCTAACTGACACCATAAGCAGAAGCAGCTCTCACTATACAGTAGACCACAATGTCATCCACGAATATCATAGTCCATGGAGACTCCTGCCTGACCTCATGTATCAACTTGTCCATCACCATTGCAAACAGGAATGGGCTCAGAGCCGATCTTTGATGTAATCCCACTCTCACTTTGTACCAGGCTGTTTTTCCAACTACACAACTCACCACAATCACACTGTCCTCAAACATATCCTGCACCGCCCTTCCTCATACAGTACTATAACTCCTCCCTTGGCACCCTGTCATATGCTTTCTCTAAGTCCACAAACATGCAATGCAACTCCTTTTGACCTTCTCTATACTTCTCCATCAACACTCTTAAAGCAAACATCACATCTGTAGGACTCTTTCCTGGCACGAAACCATATTGCTGCTCACAGATCTCCACCTCTTCTCTCAGCCTAGGATCCATCACTCTTTCCCATGTCTTCATGGTGTGGCTGATCAAATTTATAACCCTGTAGTTACTGAAGCTCTGCACATCTTTCTCAGTCTTGAAAACTGGAACTAATAACTGATACTGCTTTTCAAGATTTTGTTAAATAATCTAATTAGAAACTTTACTACCAATTCACCTAAACATCTCGATGCCTCCACTGTTATATCATCTGGGCCAGCTGGTTTTCCTCTTTTCATCCTCTTCATAGCTTTCCCCACTTCAGCCTTGCTGGTCCCCAGTACTTTATGATTTATTATCTCCACTTCATCCAACCTACACTTTCTCTCATTTTCTATATTCATAAGTACTCCTTCCACCATTTCAACACACTCTCCCCACTTGCCAGCAAATTTCCATCTGCATCCTTTATCACCTTGACCTGCAACATGCCCTTCCCTGCTCGGTCTCTCTATCGGTACAAATGCTTTTCTCCTTCTTTTGTGTCCAACTCGACATACACCTTTTTCTTAGCCTTCACCACCTCTCTCGTCACCTTGTGTCACATCTCTTTATATACCTGTCTGCTTTTGTCATCTCTATGGTTATCTCAATTCTTTTTCTTTAACCTCTTTCTCTTTAGGCTTTCCTGGACTTCCTCATGTCACCACCAAGTCTCTTTGTCTTACTTCCTCTGTCCAGATGTCACACTAAGCACCTTCCTAGCTCTCTCCCTTATCACTTCATTTGTGGTTCTCCAACAACCATCTGCCCTTCAAAATTTTTCTCCTTAACACCATACCTGCCCGTCACCTCCTCATCACTACTGTTTCTTCACCAACATGCCAATTAAGGTCTACTCCGATCACCACTCTTTCTTCCTTGGGTTTACTCTCCAACATTTCATGTAACTCACTCAAGAAATCTTTCTCCTCCATCTGACATCCCACTTGCGGGGCATATGCACTGATGACATTTAACATTATGCCTTTCCATTTCCAACTTTATGCTCATCTCTCTGTCAGACATTCTATTCACCTCCAAAACACTCCTAACATACTCTTCCTTCACAATTACCCCTACCCTGTTTCACATCCTGTCCACACCATGGTAGAACAGCTTGCACCCACCTCTGATGCTTCTGGCCTTATTCTCTTTCTGCTTAGTCACCTGAATACACAGCACATTTACCTTTCTCCGGTTTATCAAACCAGCCTCCTCTCTTCCTTTACCAGTCATAGTGCCAACATTCAAAGATCTCCACACTCTTTCCCTTTCTCCTTTTCCATTTGTCTTTGAACTCACTTTCCCCTTCTTGTTCTCCTTTGCTTTCTTTGCCCAGCAGTAGCATATTTTCCACCGATACCCTTATGGACAGCAACATTGGTGTCAGCCATTGTTAACCAAGCCCTTGACCTATCTGGCATTAATATTCTGTTTCTTATCTGCATGTTTAAATTGGCACAGGTTTTATGTCTGATGCCCTCCTTGATGCAACCCTCCACTATTAACTTGAGCTTGTGACTGGCGCTAAGACCACACTGGCTTGAACCACCCATGTGCAAAACTATGTAAAATAATATTGGAGTTTAAACACACAGCATCATTTGAGAGATGTAGCAGCAGCGTGCTCAATGTTCTTTTCATTAACAATTACAAAGAACCACTCATAGACTTACTGCACATCAAAAGTCAGTTGTCTCCATGGTTTATCCAAGAGAGCTCCTGTAAAAAAAAAAAAAACATAAGGATAAAATCACCTAACCTGCATATTTGTGGACTGTAGGAGGAAAAAAGAGCAACCTTATGCTGGGAGCACCCAGGGACGTGACCCTCAGACACCTTACTGAAGGGGAGCAGTGCTACAACTGCATCACAGTGAGCCTAATTCATTGATTATTAAACATATTTACATTAACTGTGGCCTTACAAAATAAAGAAAAGATATCCTTTATATGAGGCTTACTTTAGTAACACAGTGCATCTGTAGGTTTGGGGTTAACCAGCCACTCCTTCAATTCAAACATCAGTAATACTTCAAATTCACATTCTCTGAAGATTTGTCTTCTGTGTTGTAAGAGCCATTTGCTAGTTATTTAGGTTATATTGAGTTGATACAAGTATTTTTTTTAGTTATGTTAAATGTTTACCTATGAATTAGTACATAGTATATGGGGGGTTCTTATAAGCCCCACAAGTTAAACTTCTTAATTGCTTCTTGTCTCTCTGACTACAGACTTGTCGTAGTCAGTGATCTGCCTTTCAGTAGGTAAGGAATGGAGGATACACAGTTTCAAACCGTGCCTTAACATGCCTCATTGTATGTAACATAATGTTCTCTATTGGACATGCAACGCCATATGTATAAAACATAAAGAATGTATTAAGTAAAGCATAGAGAAATAACTAAATATGGTGATTAGGTCATGAATATTAAAAAAATGTGCCTTTTAAGCCATACATGGTAACTGATCTGAGGCAAAAAGGAGTGACTAAAAGTGCGTGCACAAGTGCATAGTTGTAAGTTGATTTGAGATTTATAAAGGAACGTGGTATGGGATGTGGCTTACATAAAGTTTTACAAATCCAGTTTTTTATGCATATGCCGTTTTTGCCTTTCTAAATAAACAAAATTTTAGGGTTTAATCGAAGCAAGGATTTCTACATGGGGTCCTTCGAGATAAGAAAAATTCAAAAGGTTAGGCTGAAGTTGTAACTAAAAACCTTAACCAATCTGTTATAATTCTTAAAATCTTCATTAAAAATCAAAGACCTTAACACCTGAAGGAACTTCGTTAGTCAGGAAAAGTTTTAGTCTCAAGAATCACACACCAACATTGCCATTATCCTAATATTAGATACCTTGGAAATGCATTTGCCAGTCATTATGCAGTTACTCCAATGGTGTAATAGTACACGTTACTGGAGCATACTGGGTGGGTTACCAAGGTATTTGATAATACTAACATCTAAAAATGGAGCTTCCCATGCATTTGAACAATCTGGACGAGAACAGGCCATTCAGCACAACAAAGCTTGCCAGTCCTATTCACTTCATTCTTCTAAAGTTGAGTTCTAGAGGTCCCTAAAGTCCTACTGTCCACCACACTACTTGGATGTTTATTCCACATGTCTGAGGTTGTTTATGAAGAAAAACTTTTTAATGTTGGTCTGAAATTTCCCGTTAACAAGTTTCCAACTGTGTCCCCGTGTTCTTGATGAGCTCATTTTAAAATAACAGTCTCGATCCACTGGACTAATTCTCTTCATCATTTTAAACACTTTAGTCAGGTCTCCTCTTATGCTCCATTTATTTAAACTATGTCACACACGAGCGCATGGTGAGCGGCTTATGGACCTGATGGACACTGCGACAAGCCTTGCTGGGGGACAATGGCAGGGTACTAACCTCTCTTTTCTTGTTCCTTCAGAAAGACCGAAGCACCACTGCCATAAACAAACCCGGAAGTCTTTTGGTACCACCCACTTCCGGGGTCCTTTCTAACCTTTGGTCCCTCAATGATGACATCACTTTCCCATCAACCATCATGACTTTCCCCATCATTTCATCACTTCCTGTCCTCCATTATAAATTGTCTGACCTGCCTTATTTTTTTTGTCTGTTGTACTGAGAAGAAAACACTGACATGCTCCTATTTGCTTTACAGTATATGGGGCCTAAAAACCCCAAACCTTTATACTTCTTTCCTCAGTTAGTGTCTTTGGCCCTGAATCAACCAGTTGCTCTTCTCTGGACTTTTGTCTAGTGTTGTTATGTCTTTTATTTGTGTAGCCCTCCCACCATTTAACTGGCACGTTACCTATGGCCTAGGATGAAATTTCACTGGTGGGATCCACATTAAACACCTCCCAATACATTTTAATAACCAATGGGTCCAATGAAAACAATTATTATTTAGAATTGTTACACTATTTCAAAGTAATGATTTATAAACACTCACTCCTTTTTATTAATTATTTGAATGCAACCACCATGTAAGCACCTCACACAATCATGGATAGAAAACAACAAACAAACAAACAAAAAAAAACCATAAAACACATTTATTTAAACACACCGCTTATGGGATATTATCACAGTTCAACTTAAATTTGAGTTTCAGCACAAGTAAGGTTCACACATAGAAATCAACAATAAATATATTGGTATATATAAAAAAAAATAATCGTTGGCGCGCTTAGTTGGAGCTCATATGCAGTACATAACTTCACGTGTACTCACGTTGTCCTTCCAGAACTTTTGCCCACACTTCTCACTTTCCTCCTTGGTTAAACACAGGAATCTCACAGCTCCGTCTGGGATGACGCCAGCAGCTTCGTCTTTTTTGCATTCCCTGATTAGTTGTTGCCTCCTGTGATATTTCTGACACTGCTTATTTGCATTTTCTCCTTCTGGGATAAATCATGTCAGACGTATTGCATGCCAGCTGTGCCCTCTGTGGAATGCGGCTGTGGTGGTCCTCCAAAAAAGTCCTTATCACCGAACTTTGAATCGCTTAAAAAAAAGGGAAAGTACGCGACTGTGCAGCCGCGGTTTTTTTTTTTACTCTTCAACAGGTGAGGTGTCAACCTCTTGGCGCGCGAGTTCCCTTCCCGCTCTCCCGCCGAAAGCCACGCGCGCTCTTAACATCAAATAAGCACTATTATACCCAACTAGGAGGGTGCTACACTCTCCCTCCACCAAAAAATAATTGTTGTGTTCCCATAACAAAGGGAAATACATTAGTCACATTGGATAACACTTGAAACCAAATATACTATAAGCAACATTATAGAAAATTACACAAGTTAAACAAACTGAAAACTATTTTGCAGTTAGCCCTACTAAATGATGAAACTAACATCTGTATTTAGGTGCACGTATCCAAATATGCCGTGTAGAACAATATCACACTGGACACTTAGTACCTATGTTTGGCTCTCCAAGGAAATCATACTCTAAACGGTTTGGAACTTTCCTGATTCTCTGAGATCTTCTGTATGTTCCAACCTCTTCATTAGCAATTTGTACTGCCCCTTCATTTCCCACAGAAAAATCAAAGATCTCTGGGGCACTACTTTGAGCTCCTGGGGAAAATTCCAGAGATCTTACTGTATTTCCACAATCATCATAGAATTTCACAGCAGGACTTCTTATGTTTAAGCTCCGAGACTCTTCATCCGTGACTTGCTCTCTAGCATTCCCTACATGCTCTGATCCAACAGGGTCTAAACCCATACAGGAAGGTTCTGGGAGATCATGACCACTAGCACCTCTGGAAGGTGCGTAAATCCATTCTCCATCCTCATCATCTTCACTGTCCGAATCTTTTCCAGAACCTGGCAAATCGACAACTTCTTTATCTTGGACTTTTTGCACATCACTCATATTCTGGTTCAAACATTGGGTTCTCTCTCTGCCCTTGTTCTCTCTCAAAGTTCTTTTCTGGGAGTTAGCATTACTGTCAACCTCAGGCAGTAATCTCAGATTCTGTTCCACTGGAAGTAGATGATTTCAGTGAAAAATTTTTACAGGTCTCTCAACATCTTCTGGCTTCAATTGGAAAACAGGTAAATTGGGCATTTGGCTTTCAATAATATATGGCTTGGAACTCCATCGATCAGCCAATTTGTGCTTCCCTTGCAATCCAAGATTTCGAAACAGTACTCTATCACCGGGAGCAAGATGAGAGTAGTGGATTCTTTGGTCATGTCTCTTTTTATTTCCATCATTCTTTTTCCCAGCAGCAGCTTCGGCCAACTCATATGCTACCCTCAGTTCATTTTTCATATTCCTGACATACTTCTGATATGACTTTACTGATGAACTGCTACTTGAAACACTGAAACTCAAATCAACAGGCAGTCGGGCTTCCCTCCCAAACATCAAAAAATGAGGGGAGTATCCAGTTGCTTCATTGCGGCTGCAATTATAGACATGTACAAGATGCCCAATATGACAACTCCATTTACATTTTTGTTTTGGGTCCAGAGTGCCCAACATGTCAAGCAGAGGCCGGTTAAACCTTTCTGGTTGAGGGTCACCCTGAGGATGATATGGAGTGGTTCTCGTTTTTTTCACACCTAATAGATCCAACAACTCATGAATTAGCTGACTCTCAAAATCTCTTCCTTGATCGGAGTGTACACGCTTGGGTAGACCATAGTGAATAAAGTACTTTTCCCACAGTACTTTAGCCACAGTTGACACCTTCTGATCCTTGGTGGGAAAAGCTTGTGCATATCTTGTGTAATGGTCTTTCATGACTAGAACATTGCAAGTGTTACTGGAATCTGGTTCAATGGAGAGGAAATCCATGCACACTAAGTCCATTGGTGCACTGCTGCTCAAATGACCCAAAGGTGCAACTCTCTTTGGCAAAATTTTTCTTTGTATACACCGAGCACAAGTCTGACAGTACTGCTCCACATCGGTCTTCATATGGGGCCAATAGAACCGATTCCTAACAAATCCATAGGTCTTCTCAACCCAAATGTCCAGAATCATCATGTAATGATCGTAGAACAATCTGGTGAAAATTCTGTGGCAAAAGCAATTGTTTACACTTTGGTTTGTTGGGTGGCTGATTGTAGCTGTACATCACTCCATCTTCCATCTTCAACCTTCCCCATTCCTTCAAAAGTAAAGAGATATATTTGTGTTTTCTCTTGTTCACCATGTGAATATCTCCCTTTCCACAGCTCACCCAACCAAGGGTCTTCCTGCTGTGAGGCTGACAGATCAGATAGGTTCAGTTGGGGCAGTGATGCAGTGCTTAATGTAGCTAGGTTGCAGTATGCTGCAGGTACTGCCTTAACGGAGCATCCTAAACAGTTAACAACTTTGTTGAATGAAGGACAGTTAAGCTTATTAACCTCCAACAGGTGACACAGGCCTCTCACTCCATTAGAAGAAATGCTTATCCAGTCCTCATCCTCCACTGGGGTCTCATGGGCACGCCGAGACAAAGCATCCGCATCTGTGTTTTGCTTGCCAGGTCGGTATTTGAGGCTGAAATCATAGGCTGATAGAGCTGCCAATCATCGATGTCCTGCAGCATCCAATTTGGCAGATGTCAGTATGTAAGGAAGAGGATTGTTGTCAGTTTGTACCTCAAACTTGGCCCCGTACAGATAGTCATGGAGCTTTTCTACCACAGCCCATTTTAATTTTTTTTTTTAATTTTTAATCTCCAAATGGCTCAGTAGGCTTAAAGTAGACCCTTTCCTGGCTCTTTCTCGTCATGTTTTTCTACTGCCTTCTTCTTAGGCAAGCAGCCTTGCAACAATTGGTTCAGTGGGTAAGAAACTTGGGAAAAGTCTTTGACAAACCTCCTGTAGTAACCCCAAAAACCCAAGAAGGAGTGCAGTTCTGATATAGTCTGGGGTCTGGGCCATGAAATCACTGCTTCTATCTTGGAGGGATCAGTTGAGATTCCATTTTGAGAGACAGTGTGTCCAACATAGCTGACAGATGTTTGGCAGAACTTGCATTTATCAAGTGATAATTTTAGTCCTTCACTTTTCAGGCAATCCAAAACCTTAAGGAGGCGCTGTTCGTGTTCTTCCAATGTTCGCCCAAACACAATGAGGTCATCCAGATACACCAAAACCTCCAATAAATTCATGTCCCCAACTGTTCTCTCTGTAACTCGCTGAAAAGAGGCTGGAGCTCCCGTTATACCCTGAGGCATCCTTTCAAACTGGAAGAACCCAACTGGGCAAATGAAAGCTGTCTTTTCTTTGTCTTTTTCACAGAGAGGAATTTGATAGTATCCACTTCTAAGATCCAACACACTAAACCACTTGCTTCCACTAAGGCAGGCAAGAGCATCTTCAATTCTAGGGACAGTGTATTGATCTGGAATTGTACGTCGATTTAAGGTTCTGTAGTCTACACACATCCGTATTTGTCCATTCTTTTTACGCACTACTACTATGGGTGATGCATAAGGGCTCGTGGACTCAGTAATAATACCAGCATCCTTCAGTTTTCCCAAATGCTGTCTTACATCTTCAATGTCAGCAGGGGCAGGCCGGCGAGACCTCTCCCGGAAAGGTTTATCTTCAGTTAGCCTGATTTTGTGCTGAGAACTCTTAGCACAGCCCATATCAAATTCATGACAGGAGAAAACATCTTTCCTCTCCAGCAACTTTTGAGCTAGTCTTTTTCCAGGCAGAGAAGAATCACTAAAATCAAAAGTGATTCTCAGCAGTCATCTCGCCAGGGGAGGAAATATGTGGCACAACCTCTACTGGGAAGATGTGAACAATTGGCATACCCCGCTTCAAAGTAACATCCTGATCGGACATATTCCGAACAGTGACTGTGATCCTTCTTGAGTGTTCAACTGGAGTGTTCTGCACTTCTGGCCTCACCAATAATGCCTCAGGAAACCTTGGCTCTTCAGGATGATCCACTAGCAAAGTTTTATTAGAAAATTTTCCTAAATATTTTGGAATCCCCCTAACTCTTGCCGTCTCACCAGGAGACATTATGACAGGCTTTGGGTTTGAAAACCACACTGTACCTTGGCTTAAATCATCAGTCTGGTCAGCTGTTATCCTCATGACCCTTTCAAATGCGTCTTTCATGACGGGATGAACCACTAAAGTGTTCAGGAAATCTTTCCCTGTGATATTTCTGACACTGCTTATTTGCATTTTCTCCTTCTGGGATAAATCATGTCAGACGTATTGCATGCCAGCTGTGCCCTCTGTGGAATGCGGTTGTGGCGGTCCTCCAAAAAAGTCCTTATCACCGGACTCTGTATCGCTTACAAAAAAAAGGAAAAGCGTGCGACTGTGCAGCCGCGTTTTTCTTTACTCTTCAACAGGTGAGGTGTCAACCTCTTGGCGCGCGAGTTCCCTTCCGCTCCTCCGCTGGCGCCGAAAGCCGCGCACGCTCTTAGCATCAAATAAACACGTTTACTATTATACCCAACTAGGAGGGTGCTACATTTGTAATACTGATACCAATCCTGCAGACAGCACCCAAGAAGAGACCTCAACAGAGGGTTATATAACAACTGATGCATAACCTCCTTTGACTGTTACTCTATGCTATGTTTAAAAAAAGACCATCTGTATTCACTTCAATATATGAAAGTTTAGGTTCTGTAACACATTAAAATGGTTGCAAACTAAAGAGAAGTGAGACTGAAAAGTTCGAAGATCAAAAGGTCAAAATGAAATGTATCAAAATAGACCTAAATGTCTTCAGTGCTCTGGGCTGAACAGGTGCAACACCAGAATGTTACAGGAATCGACTTCATTTTGCCCCTGTAAAACATTACATAGATATAAACCTATGGACTGTCCTCAGGTGTCTGAGGATTTACAGACATTGGTCAGCCTTTATTTGGCTTGAATTTCAAAAGCCCCCAATTTAAAGGTGGCCTTCTGACACGACACTGCTCTTTGGCCTGTGCTGATTTGCATTTCAAGATGTGAAGTTTGCTTCAGTCCAGTAATCACACAACACTGGCCTATTCTTCTGACAGACCATCAGTTTATTTGTCTTCTCCTGCTCAAATAACACTTCTGAATGAATGAATTCAGATTGGGCAATCAACCAGATAAATCACATGAATGTGATCAAAAAATGAAATATTGAATAAAACTTAAAAATTGAAGAAAACATTGCTTTTCTTTTAAATTTAACTAGTATGGGAAATGTATTTCCTAAAGAAGTCACTTAAACCAAGTCTGTAGTGCTGTATCAAAATGTACTTCAATTTATTTTTCATTTTCACATTGTGCTCATCATGATGACAGGCTCTGCATTTTTTAATATTGGGTATTTATGGACATTTATTTATTTCTCACGATGTGTTCTTGAGGCACTAAGTCAGATTTTTGCATTTATTTTACTCTTTCAAATTGAATATTATTTTTAATTTTCCTGGGGCGCCATTATTTTCAGTCGCCATTGTCATAACATAACATAAATTGGTTAGCTGCTGTTCCTGAAAGTTACATGTCTATTGTCACCAGGTATAAATATTGGTTCTTTGGCCTCATCATTATCCATGTTTGTGGATACACAAAGCCAAACTTTGTTTTTTATTTGATTAACAAAGAAAGAAAGATTTGTTCATTCTTAATGGGGAAGTCAAGAGTGGCATTCCTGAAACGTGTCACCATGTCAAAGTTGGGAGTCGACAGCAGCTGTCATGGCAGTCAAAACAGATAGGCTGCTAAAATGCAAACTTTAAATACCCCTTCAAGAATCTTTGTTTTGGACTGGTAACACCACAGTGCTAAGATACAGTTTAAGTTAAAGCACTCATTTCAAGACTTCTGTTGGCAACAGGGCCACATTGATAAGAGAGTTCATGGCCAGTTCAATGGAGGAGTATAACGTCCACATTAAATCTGACCAATCAAGCATCATGAGGAATGAACATAGAAGGCATCAGCCAAAGCAAGTCTTGGATACAAGAGATGGTTATCTTATTAAAACCTGGGCATGAATGTCAAAAAAAGATCTAGTTAGATTGATTCACTCACTGAATGTGATCCAGAAATCAGCCTGGCTGACAAATGCCAAAGAGAAAGTCAAAGCCAGAATTGAGGGCAGTAACAACTATTCAGATTATTATTTTTAAAGAAAACAGTGGTGTGTTTTCTTAGACTAAAAGACGTGCTGCTATACTTGAAATGCAAAGCAAAAGGCATTCTAGTTTAAAATTAGAAAGTCATCCAATAGAACAAAATATGCAAGAGTTTAAAACTCTGTAGAAAAGGCGCCATATGAAGAAAAACAGATCTTAAAATTAGATCCATTTCTGCAAAACAAAATACAGAGAATATGCCAGAAAAGCTAAATTCTCTCTCACATGTTGCTTTTCTTTTTTTGCAGCTCTTTAGGGACAGTGTACATTATGTATATTGTTATTTTTTTGCAAAAAAAAGCATGAAAAATATTGAGTACATCAGGCTAACTCAGCTTTCACAAGTATCATTTCAATGTGCACAAATCATAGAAGATACAATGGTAAAGCAGACAAGCAGAAAATGACAGACCTGTTGTATGATCGTTTATTACCTCATCAATCATCTTTCACCAGAGTTATGAACTGATGAGTTTGCCCCTTACAACTAAAAGGGGCCAAGATTAGTCAAGAGGTATGAAGTATGACTTTTAGTAATTTATAAAAACAAACCACAAAAAAAGGTTCTTCTCTTTGACGTTTCAATTTTAGGCTTCTGTATCTGTATCACCGCCGCAGAACAGGCGCAAAGTTCTCCCAGTTCAAGCCTTGATTATCTGGGAGTGAGCAACCTAGAGTTGTATAGTTGCATACAAGTCCCTGCTGAAGCGCACTAAACCAGCCTGCAAGAACATCAAGAGCCTGCAAGAGTGTGGCAGGTTGGTGCGGTTTCAACTCTCCAAGACTGCTTAGAATTGACAGACTGGGACATTTTCAGAGAGGCTGCTATGGATGGCCAATCTGGAGAAGTACACAGATTCTGTGACTGGCTACTTCTCCAAATGCATAGAGGATGTTACTGTTACCAAGGATGCTACCACAAGCCAACCAAAATCCCAGGATGACGAGAGAAGTGAACACGCTGCTCAAGATCAGAAATGCAGCCTTCAGATCTGGAGACAAGGCCGCACTTAGAGTGGCCAGAGCCAACCTGTCTCATGCTATGAGGACAGCTAAGTGGGCCTAAATGCAAACACTTCTGCAGCACCAGAGACACACGTCGTATGTGGCAGGGCATTCAGACAATTACAAACAACAATCCCAACCCTCACAGCAGTTATGGTGATGCCTCCCTACCGGATAAACTGAAAAACTTTGCACGGTTTGAGGTGCAGAACAAAGAGCCTGCAAGAAAAGCAACACCTCCCTCCACTGACTAGGTAGGTACTCTGTCTCTCCGCAACTGATGTGAGGAGGACTCCATCCAGAGTCAACACATGCAAGGCTGCAGGACCTGACAACATACCTGGCCGTGTGCTCAAAGAATGTGCCAGTCAACTGGCTGGTGTCCTCACAGACATCTTCAACACATCTCTGAGCCAGTCGTCAGTCCCAGAATGCAAGTCGACCACCATCATACCAGTGCTGAGGAAGTCATCAGTAACATGCTTGAATGACTATCAACCAATTGCACTCATGCCAATCATTATGTAGTGCTTTGAAAGGTTAGTCATGTCACACATAAAGACTAATCTCCCTGCCTCCCTTGACCCTCTTCAGTTTGCATACCGCTCAAACAGGTCAACTG
Source organism: Polypterus senegalus (assembly GCF_016835505.1). Classification (NCBI taxonomy): domain Eukaryota; kingdom Metazoa; phylum Chordata; class Cladistia; order Polypteriformes; family Polypteridae; genus Polypterus; species Polypterus senegalus. Next base: position 144,155,238 of record NC_053167.1, on the reverse strand, counting down.
AGGATGCCATATGCTCTGCCCTTCACCTCTCCCTGACACATCTGGATTAAAAAGACACATATGTCAGAATGCTATTCATAGACTTTTGCTCCGCCTTCAACACAATCATCCCTCAATAGCTGACTGTAGAACTGAGCAGGTTGGGCCAGAACACCACCCTCTGCAACTGGATCCTGGACTTCTTGAGCGAGAGGCCTCAGTCAGTTCAGATAGGCTGCAACACCTCCAGCATCATCACACTGTGCACTGGAGCTCCGCAGGGCTGTGTGCTTAGTCCACTGCTCTTCACTCTGCTGACTCACGACTGCACAGCCACGCACATCGCCAACCACATCATCAAGTTTGCGGGTGATACGTCGGTGCTGGGACTAATAAGCAGGGATGATGAAACAGCATACTGAGAGGAGATGGAACGGCTGTCTGCATGGTGTGAAGACAACAATCTATCTCTCAATGTTGACAAGACAAAAGAGATAATTGTGGACTTCAGAAAATCACATCCTTCCCATATCCCACTCAGCATCAACGATTTAGATGTGCAGACTCTTAGGAGTACCAAGTTCCTCAGTGTGCACATAACTGAGGAACTTACGTGGACACATAACACTTCATCACTAATCAAGAAAGCCCAGCAGAGACTACACTTCCTGAGGTGGCTGAAGTGAGCAAGTCTTCCCCCTTCCATGCTTCCTTGTTCTCATATCTATCTATCTATCTATATATATATATATATATATATATATATATATATATATATATATATATATATATATATATATATATATATATATATATATATATATATATATATATATATATACCCGCTTGGCAGCGAGAAGTAGTGTGTTAAAGAAGTTATGAAAAGAAAAGGAAACATTTTAAAAATAATGTAACATGATTGTCAAAGTAATTGTTTTGTGTATTTGGCGGCAGCGCCACAAAGTTTTTTCGTCTAGCTGCATCAGAAAATGTACCACAACGTCTGACACGCCTCCTTTTTACTGTTTTCTCACAGCTTGGATTGCTGCTGTCATATATATATACACACATACATACATACATACATACATACATACATACATACATACATACATACATACACATATATATACACATACATATCTTCATATCTACATATCTATATACATATCTACATATACACATATATATATATATATATATATATATACATACCTATCTACATCATATATACACATACATACATACATACACACACACAAATTATATATATGTGTGTATGTATGTATGTATGTATGTACGTATGTATGTATGTATGTGTGTGTGTGTGTGTGTATATATATATATATATATATATATATATAATGTAGATAGGGGTGTGTGTGTATAGCTTTGGTCACTGAGTGCAAGGGAGAAATAATAAAATATAGTCTATAAGTTATTAAACAGTAAAACATTAACGCTTTTAAGAAGTACAGGTACATTGAGCACTACTGGAGTGGTTGCGGGTAAACTACATTTTAAAGACTGTGTAACACAACAGGTACGTAACTAACAGCAGCTAAAATGTATATGGATCATCTCTCGGTAGTAGATCCCTTTTGAAAGGCGCTACACGACGGCTGTGGTATAGAAATTACATTTTCTATGTGAACGTTCAAATTTGTGCCTCTGGTAATGTGCCTTACCGGCATTATGATCGCCTTTTGGGGACAGTCGCGGTGGGTCTTGTGTAGACTGGTGAGACGTTAATCGGCTGTAATGGCACTGTCAGTCCTGCACTTGTGTGCGTGTCTTCATAATCCGGGGTGAGAACCTCATAATCATATACGTGCAAAAGAAAGTGTGAATCGCCTTAATATTATTTTGCCGTGGTTTAGAAAAGGGGTCCCGTGTTTGCACTTGTCTGGGCTATAGCGCAGGGGGAGGATGAAAAAAATGAAAAGTGCTCACTTTGACTTAAGGCAGAAGCGCAGTCAGCATCTCAAAGGCCGGCACAGCTATGCACGCGCGCTGGCTGCTCGACTTTTGCAGGGCAGGAGACCACAGTTTTTGCAGACACGCTCATGATATCAAAAGTCTCAGCCTTTGGAGGTCATTCATATATTATATATATATAGCAAAATACCCGCGCCTCGCAGCGGAGAAGTAGTGTGTTAAAGAAGTAATGAAAAAGAAAAGGAAACATTTTAATAATAACGTAATATGATTGACATTGTCATGAGTTTTGCTGTCATATATATGCCTGCCTAAATAAGTCACCCTCGCTTTGCTCTTACTTTATTTACCGTTCATTTAATCATGGCTAGTGGCGGAAAAATTATAAAATGGAAGGAGGATTGCTTTACCAAAACAATTATTGATGGTGAATCGATTATTTATAAAGCTTGAATTGGTGATCTGTTTTTCTTTGTTAACCTCATATTTTTCCATACTTCTTCTCAAACTAAGGTGGTGCGAGGGTAAAATGAATCGGGATGCGCTGATCAATGTAATTGGTGTACCAGGCAATCATGCATTGACAAAGTTCCCTTTGCTTGTAATGCAAAGTGTGATTAAATGCATTATTTTTAACGTTATGGAGCACATGCATCGAAGCTTCTCAGCTGTGCTTGTGCTAAGAAAAGGAAAGATTTTAAAAATAACGTAACACGATTGTCAATGTGACCTTTTGTAAGTAGTGCCTGGAGGATTCAGTGTGTAGAAACTCTAGAGACAGCGTGTGTATTAACTTGTGGATTTTTCTGTGAGTATTTGGTGGCAGTCTGACGAAGTTGCTTCGGAAGACGGCGTTAGCTGCGGAGCTCAGCTCAGAGCCAAATGAGATGAATGGGAGGGGAGATGATGACGTAACTCCCCCACCCGCCTTAACTGTCAATCCCTCACAAACACAGTCTCTCGGAATTTGCATAAGCACACCCCTTCACCTACAATTTTAACTTAGTTATAAAGTGATCAAAACTCTCGTTTATATCCTGCGTCCTCTCATTAAACTTGTATCCCGCATTACCTGTGGGCATGTGAAATGCCAGCGGTAGCCTGTCTATGAACTTAATTTAAAGTTTAGGTTTACACCTTACTTTCTTTCCGAGGCAGCAACACTCATGAATATGGTAGTATATGTCACTCGCTCGCTTCTTATTGTTTCGCTGCCTTCTCAATTATATAATGCATGTTTTCTTAAGCGCTTTTTGGAGGTCTTCCTGGTTTTCTACGCACTGCGTTGACAATCAGTTCACGTGATTACGTGGGAGGCGTGATGATGTCACACGAAACTCAGCCCCCCACGTCATTCCAGCTCAACTCCATTACAGTTATTGGAGAAAAATACCTTCCAGTTATGACCATTAGGCGTAGAATTTCGAAATTAAACCTGTCCAACTTTTGTAAGTAAGCTGTAAGGAATGAGCCTGCCAAATTTCAGCCTTCTACCTACACGGGAAGTTGGAGAATTAGTGATGAGTGAGTGAGTGAGTGAGTGAGGGCTTTGCCTTTTATTAGTATAGATGCAAGTCACTGTCCTGTAAAGACGAGTGGGCAGGTAGAAAAGAACTGAAAATCTCATACTGACCTTTAAGTATTTTGCACACTGCACATTGACATTCTTTGATATCCTCCTGCTATGAAACATTCTGACCTGTCATTATTTACACATGTCTTAAAACAATTATTATCATACACTCATAATTTCTGTATTATCTATATCTATTATTTATTTATTATATTACATATTTATTGACTATATTTATGTATCTAAATTGCATAATACCAAACATTGCATCAATCTTGTCTTTCCACAATGTCTTGTCTTGCTTGTGTTTTAATTTACATTTTAAATTTAAATTTTAATTCTATTTTTAATTTAATCTTAATTTTTTATTTGCACTTCCTGTTGTTACGCTGTGGACCCTGAGCTTCGCAATTTTGTCTATCTTGTATATGGTTGAGATGACAATAAAGTTCGCTTTTTGACTTTGAATGCTCATATATATATATATATATATATATATATATATATATATATATATATATATATATATATATATATATATATATATATATATATATATATAAAGGAGAGTTGGGATCCGAGAGACTGTGTTTGTGTGTTTGTGGAGGGATGGAGAGTTAAGGCGGGTGGGGGAGTCACACGATCATCTCCCTTCCATTCACGTCATTTCAATTACTTCATTTCGCTCCGAGCTGAGCTCCGCAGCTGACGCAGTCTTGCCGTTCTTTTTCCTTAGTGTTTAGTCCTCTCTCTTTTACTGATTTACTGTTTACTAGACGCTACAACAGTTGACAAACACGGAATGTAACTTGAACACAACACATCCTCCAAATACGAACCTGATTGAAAGAGATAATGATAATCAAATCCTTGATGACAGCAACTCTCATAACAGTCACAAAACAATTACATTGACAATCATGTTACGTTATTTTTAAAATGTTTTGTTTTCTTTTTCATAACTTCTTTAACACACTACTTCTCTGCTGCGAAGCGCAGGTATTTTGCTAGTAACTATATATTCTGAAGTCGAAGTCAGATAGATAGAACTTTATTTGTCCAGAGTGGGAAAGTTGGCCTTTTGCAGAAGCTTTTAAATAATTTAATAAATAAATAAGTAGATAAGTAAGTAAGAAAAGTACATAAATAAATAAATATACTCACACACTTTGATCTGATCAAAGAAGAAAATTAAAAAGAAAGAAAATGTTTGCCTAATGAGCCCCTGTCCCTGTAAGGTGCTACACAGACATATTGCTGTTGGTATAAAGGACCCTGAGTTGTGTTTCTTGACCAATTTCTGCTGACAGTCCTCAGGGTTGTTGTGTCACAGATTGGATGTGCAGTACTGTTCATAATGGCATTCAGTTTTGTTTTCATTTTCTCCTCCACTATGACCTCCAGGGGGTCCAGAATATGTCCCATAACTGAGCCTGCCCTTTTAATTAGCTTGTTGATTCAGTTGGCCTCCCATGAAGTGATGTTAACAGCCCAGCACACCACACTGACCATTATACAGTTATAGAAGATGTGAAGGATGTCACTTCCCACATTAAAGGAATGCAGTCTCCCAAGGATAAAGAGTCTGCTGTGCCCTTTCTTCTACAGTTTCTCTGTGTTACAAGACCAGTCCAGCCTGTCATTGATGTCATTCCCCCAAGTACTTGTAGGACTGGACCAGATCTAAACAATTAGCCGTGTGTATACAGGATAAAGTTTAGGGCCTAACAGATATCAAGTTTAGATTTTTTTTCTATTTGTTACTTTCTTCATTTTTTGGTCACCATTGCAGCCTTCAAACATTTAACTTATCCTTATCAGTAGAGCACAGAGGCCACAACTATCTGATCTCAGACTTAGACTGACAACATGGCTGATGTTATGATCAGTAAATTGTGTTAATTTTTTGTGTGTAAAGTATGCACCTATTTAGTGATGTCAGAACCCAAGGATTAGGAAAATGACCTTTGTTTTTCTATAGAAAGCATTTTTAAAATGTTGACATATTTTAGCATTGTGCATCAAAACCATGTTTGTTTTGTTAGTCTGTTACAGGACTGTTTTCGCTATTTATCATTTTCAGTGTCTTTATTTTTTCTCACCATTTAACTTTTCATTTTGTCATCTGATATTTCCCCAAACTTTGAAATAAAGTGAAGTGCACTTCATATAAACAAATAAACCTAATTTGTTGCTATTGTTCTTCAACCACAGAGTCATATTTGTTATCATCTACAAAAGATTAATCTCGGGCTTTTTCCTCAATAAAACAGCATTGAGTCGCCCATCATTAATACCCACACCTACCTTCTGTAAGCCACTTTACTAAGAACATGTCTGGATGCGCTTGCAACTGTGAAAAAAAGGGAGAGATAATTGTTAAATAAAATATTTTCAAGATAAGTCACCAAAGAATCAAATTCTAACACTATAGAAAATACTGTGTATTCTATTAGTGTTTCATGCTTAACAATTTAACACTAGAATCCCTGAAGCCTATGAAAAAATTTGTAATCCAGGCCCATCATAAATTCCTTTGCACCTCTCCATCAGCGTCTTTTGTTTTGTAAATGTGTCGTTCAGCATGAGTGGCAAGCAGCCTGCGAAACCAATACCTCAGTTCCCCGAACCCAAAACTGGGCTGAAGTTAGTCGTAATTTTCTCAAAGTTTAAGTCTCTTTATCGTGGTGTGAGGTGCCTGGAGTTGTAGAGGGTGAATAATATATTGTTATTTGGAATATATACAATTCATGTGCGTTCCGTGTCTACAATGATCTGCGTAAGTGTAGGATGACAGGAAATGCGAATGTTATACTAATAATGACGTGATGTGTATAATGTGTGAAGACTTTAGTCCAAATATCAAATAAATGTGCGCTTTTATATAAAAATATAACCAAAGAAAAAAAATCATTCAATTTAACACTAGAATTACCAGAACCTACGAAAAAACTTGTAATTCCGTCCCACCTTAAATTGCTTAAATCCCTTCACACCTCTCCGCCAGCGTCCTTTGTCCTCTAAATGTGCTGATAAAGAGAAGCTAGGAGCTATTTCATCCCCCCACCAATTTAGAACGTGCACGAACTTCTCCCAGCTCACACCTTGATTGAGTATCTGGGAGTGAAGTGGAGTTTTAGAGTGGAAATAATAGATCGTTATTTGAAACACACGCATTTCATGTCTGTTCCGTTTCTTCAGTAATTTGTGTCAACACATTGTTAAAGCAGAAATGTTTTTTATATTCTAGTAGTAGATGACAAAATGTAGGCATAAACTATATAATGTATGAAGCCTGAAATCCAAATAGCAAAGAAACATTTTCACAAAAGTACAAACATAACACAACAATTGCGCTTTTACTTAAAAAATATAACTGCAGAAACAAAAAGCCGCCTTAACATGCGACATTGACAGCTGTTTATTATAACTTCCTCCGTGGTGCAATAAAATCAGTTCCCGCCTGGGAATCAAAAGGTCGTGACTTCGATCCTGCACCACTCTGTTTTGAGAAGTAAACTGCTCTTAGTCTTACTATTTTAGAATAAAAGCATACATTTGATTTCAGTCTGTAACAGCCGATGCAATTTATGATCCTTGTAAAGGTTAGCTTTGTTTTTTTTTAAATTCACTTTTCATTCTCTCAGTCGCATTCAGAATCAATCCATACAACCCCATCTGACACGGCTGTTTTCACTAAAGACGCGCTATAGCTCTGCAGTGTACCACAATGCATACTAACGAAAGTGTACTTGTCTTGTTATACTTTTACACCAACATATGTTCCTGTGTTTGAACGACACGGGCAGATGGGGAGTGTCTGATGATTGCATATAGCGCCGAAGTTACTGCTCTTTACCATTCTCTCCTCTGCATGTCCTGGAGTACAAAAGAAACAGCATGCAGCAACATGCGGGGACTGGCAGGAACACTCAATAAAACTGAATAAAAAGAAAATCAAGTGACGGTGAGATACGAAGAAGGCAGCTTCGCCAGTGTTTGTGTGTCAGAACCCGGGGGGTTTGGTTTGGCGTCAGTATGCATCGTGGTACACTGCAGAGCTATAGCGCGTCTTTAGTGAAAACAGCCGTGTCAGATGGGGTTGTATGGATTGATTCTGAACGCGACTGAGAGAATGAAAAGTGAATTTTAAAAAAAAAAAAAGCTAACCTTTACAAGGATCATAAATTGCACCGGCTGTTACAGACTGAAATCAAATGTATGCTTTTATTCTAAAATAGTAAGACTAAGAGCAGTTTACTTCTCAAAACAGAGTGGTACAGGATCGAACTCACGACCTTTTGGTTCCCAAACGGGAACTGATTCTATTGCACCACGGAGGAAGTTTGCTATTTGGACTTCAGGCTTCATACATTATATAGTTTATGCCTACATTTTGTCATCTACTACTAGAATATAAAACACGTTTCTGTTTTAACAATGTGTTGACACAGATTACTGTAGAAACGGAACAGACATGAAATGAGTGTGTTCCAAATAACAATCTATTATTTCTATTTATTTGCCTACAGAGGGCTCAATTGTGTAGACACCCTAAAATCAGAGTGAAATGAAGATGTGGCAGGCTAGTCCATTTTTTCGAAAACTTAATTTCTGCTACTCAAAATGCTTTTCAGTATCTTGTGTGGCCCCCACGACCTTGTATGCATGCTTGACAAATGTCGGGCATGCTCAATGAGACGACGGATGGTGTCTTGTGGCATTTCCTCCCAGATCTGTATGAGGGCATCCCTGAGCTGTTGTACAGTCTGAGGAGCAACCTGGCGGCGCCTAATGGACCGAAACATAATGTCCCACAGATGTTCTATTGGGTTTAAGTCAGGGGATCATGAAGGCCATTCAATTGTTTCAATTCCTTCATCCTCCAGGTACTGCCTGCATACTCTTGCCACATGAGGCCGGGCATTGCCGTGCATTAGGAGGAAACCAGGACCTACTGCACCAGCGTAGGGTCTGACAATGGGTCCAAGGATTTCATCCTGATACCTAATGGCAGTCAAGATGCCGTTGTCTAGCCTGTAGAGGTCTGTGAGTCGCTCCATGGATATGCCTCCAAGATCATCACTGACCCACCACCAAACCAGTCATGCTAAATGATGTTACAGGCAGCATAATATTCTCCACGGCTTCTCCTGACCCTTTCACGTCTTTCACATATACTCAGGGTGAACCTGCTCTCATCTGTGAAAAGCACAGGACGCCAGTGGTGGCCCTGCCAATTCTGGTATTCTATGGCAAATGCCAATTGAGCTCCCGGTGCTGTGCAGTGAGCACAGGGCGCAGTAGACATTTGGGCCCTCAGGCAACCCTCATGAAGTCTGTTTCTGATTGTTTGGTCAGAGACATTCACACTAGTGGCCTGCTGGAGGTCATTTTGTAGGGCTCTGGCAGTGCTCATCCTGTTCCTCCTTGCCCAAAGGAGCAGATACTGGTCCTGCTGATGGGTTATGGACCTTCTATGGCCCTCTCCAGCTCTCCTAGAGTAACTGCTTGTCTCCTAGAATCTCCTCCATGCCCTTGAGACTGTGCAGGGAGACACAGCAAACCTTCTGGCAATGACACGTATTGATGTGCCATCCTGGAGAAGTTGGACTACCTGTGCAACCTCTGTAGGGTCCAGGTATCACCTCGTGCTACCAGTAGTGACACTGACTGTAGCCAAATGCAAAACTAGTGAAGAAACAGTCAGAAAAGATGAGGAGGGAAAAATGTCAGTGGCCTTCCTCCACCTGTTAAACCATTCCTGTTTTGGGGGTCATCTCATTGTTGCCCCTCTAGTGCATCTGTTGTTAATTTCATTAACACCACAGCAGCTGAAACTGATTAACAACCCCCTCTGCTACTTAACTGACCAGATTAATATCCCATAAGTTTCATTGACTTTATGCTATACTCTGATTAAAAAGTGTTCCTTTAATTCTTTTGAGCAGTATATTTCGGTTCAGATATATACATTGGTTTGAATACATCCGTTCAAATATATACATTGGTTGAGATATATATATATATTGGTTGATATACATTGGTTTAAATAGATTGGTTTAGATATATACATTGGTTGGAATTTATGGGCAGGCACAACGCTGCCATCCATGTTTAGCATCTCCCTTTCGCTTCATCATAGCTTCAACACTGTTGTAATTATTGTGCACATTTCATACAAGTAGCATATGCCTGTCTGTCGTGTTTTGTTTCGTAAGCTCTCTTGGTTGGGGGTCCTCGATTTCAAAGCACTTTTTTTCCTTTCATTATTTGAAACACTCGCACAGATACTCGCCTCTTAAGCTCGCTCCGTCCCGCCCCGGCTCATTGTACCCGCCTCACTCGCTCCCTTTTGTCCCACCCATGACAGATTCTTCTCAAAAGCAGAGTTACCAGAAAGCATTAATCGCAACCACAGTACCTCCCATTTTTTCACCTCCTGAGACGCTGGTTTATCATTGACAGAAAGCCACCCGGTGATTTCTGTTATTCCGTATTGGCAGCATTTCATTAAAGGGCGATCTGTTTCAGCAAGGAACTTAGTCCTGCTTGCTGAAAGGATGTTATAGAGGAAAACACTGGAATAGCGCTGTTTCTTCTGAATGTTTATCAGTGATCAGGGACCAGAAGGATCAGAATATTCCTGCTTCACAAATAAGTGATGTCTGATTTTATTGTAAAACAGAGAAAACCACACAGACGCGCGTACACAACACAAACACTCAAACTCACACATCGTGGGTCACACACACTACTGATTAAGTGTATCTGTCACGGAAGATCATTTTTTTCACCCAATAAAGCTTTAGTTCGTCAAAGTTAGAAAGCAGCGCGGTGATTTCTATTATTCCTTATTGGAAGCATTTAATTTAAAGATGATTCACGTCAACAAAGTGAAAGAGTCTCTTATTTTGACAGGGCAATCTTTTTTTAGGCTTAAGCATTTTTGATTGACTTACAAAAGAAAATAGCTATTACTTACCCTCTTTGCTTCAAATTGGCTTTTTAAAAAAACTTTTTGATGTAATTTGTTTATGACAGTATAAAATTACAAAGGTAGGGCTCAAAATTATAATGCGCGTATCTAACAGGAAGCGGTGGTGGTAAGATTGCTGACTCGCAGTTAAATGATCACTGGTTTGTGTCCGGGGGAGCTTCCTTTCTGTTATTTTAGTTATTTACTTATTTATTTTTACAAATTGCTTTGAGTAGTAAGAAAGGCGCTATAAAGACGTAAAGAATTCATAACAATAATAATAATTGTAGTATTATTATTATTATACGTGTGAATGCATGATCAAATTCAGCCGCTGCGTAGTGGGGTAAGAATAGGGACAATACCACAAGTTCATTGAAATAATTACACAGCAAGGTGCACACGCAATGCAAACATAATGTGTATATTATTGAAGTAAAGGTTCATATAAATTAATTAAATACAACTTTTTAACAAGTTGAGAGATATAAACTGGTTAAAATGCACGAAATTATACATGTATTGCTTTATTGTCCACACATAGTGTATGTATATTATTAAAATAATGATGTAAAGTTCCTATAAAATGGTATAGAATCTACGTCGCAGACTTATTTTGTGTCAAATTTCTTCAAAGAAGTTTTTAATTAGTTTGCTTTAAAAAATCTTACGGCAAACGTGAACCGTTGAAAATCGCTGATCTTAATCAAATTTGTTTTAACGCATGCTCCGTGCAAAATGCTGTCATATCTGTTAGTAAACACGCACGCGCAGCGATGTCCTGATGTCTGCGTTCTAAGGCTGCAGGGATATTAAACGCTATTGACGTTTTACTGTGGTGCTCTGTGATTGAGGGCGAACAGTAAACTTTGTTAAAATAATATCGAAAAATACCAGTCGTCAGTTGTGTTTTCAGTCGTTTTGGCATGTTTACTGTACTCTTACCAAAAAATTCTTCAACAGGGCTCATCAACAAAGAAACGTGGATAGTAAGATGTAGTAAAATATCAGTGATAATAATACATTGCTCGACATCCAGTAACACTTTACAAAGACATTTAAAATACAGCTCGTTAAAATAAATGTAGCAATCCATTGTCATGCTATAAGTGACAGCTTGCTCTTAAACATTTACACAGGTAGTTTTTCCTAGGAATAAAAAAGGGAGAAAAAAAATCGCCGGGAAAGGTTTTGTTGTTGAACTGAATCACTGATATTTTACTAAATCTTACTCTCCACGTTTCTTCGTTGATGAGCCCCGTTGAAGAATTTTTTGGTAAGAGTACAGTAAACACGCCAAAACGACTGAAAACACAACTGACGACTGGTATTTTTCGATTTAATTTTAACAAAGTTTACTGTCCGCCTGCAATCACAGAGCACCCCAGTAAAACGTCAGTAGCGTTTAATATCCCTGCAGCCATTTAACGCAGACATCAGGACATCGATGCGCGTGCGTGTTTACTAACAGATATGACAGCATTTTGCACGGAGCATGCGTTAAAACAAATTGATTAAGATTAGCGATTTTCAAAGGTTCACATGTTTGCCATAAGATTTTTTAAAGCAAACTAATTAAAAACTTCTTTGAAGAAATTTGACACAACATAAGTCTACAACGCAAATTCTATACAATTTTTTAGGAATTTTACATCATTATTTTAATAATATACATACACTATGTATGGACTATAAAGCAATACATGTATAATTTTTTGCATTTTAACCAGTTGACATCTCTCAACTTGTTAAAAAGTTGTATATAATTAATTTATATGAACCTTTACTTCAATAATATACACATTATGATTTCATTGCGTGTGCACCTTGCTGTGTAATTATTTCAATGAACTCGTGGTATGGTCCCTATTCTTACCCCACTACGCAGCGGCTGAATTTGATCATGCATTCACACGTATAATAATAATAATAATAATAATAATAATAATACAATTATTATTATTGTTATTAATTTCTTACATCTTTATAGCGCCTTTCTTACTACTCAAAGCAATTTGTAAAAATAAATAAAGTAAATAACTAAAATAACAGAAAGGAAGCCCCCCCGGACACAAACCAGTGATCATTTAACTGCGAGTCAGCAATCTTGCCACCACCGCTTCCTGTTAGATATGCGCATTATAATTTTGAGTCCTACCTTTGTAATTTTATACTGTCATAAACAAATGACATCAAAAAGTTTTTTTAAAAAGCCAATTTGAAGCAAAGAGGGTAAGTAATAGCTATTTGCTTTTGTAAGTCAATCAAAAATGCTTAAGCCTAAAAAAAGATCGCCCTGTCAAAATAAAAGACTCTTTCACTTTGTTGACGTGAATCATCTTTAATTTAAATGCTGCCAATAAGGAATAATAGAAATCACTGCGCTGCTTTCTAACTTTGACGAACTAAAGTTTTATTGGGTGAAAAAAATGATTGTCCTTAACAGATACACTTAATCAGTAGTGTGTGCGACCCACGATGTGTGAGTTTGAGTGTGTGTGTGAGCGTGTACGTGCTTGTAAACAGTTAAACATCAGTTATATGTGAAGCAGGAATATTCTGGTCATTTTGATCCCTGATCAACATTTAAAGAAAGAGAGCAACTCCAAGTTCCTTGTTGAAGCAGATTGCCCTTTATTGAAATGCTGCTGTATTATAAGGATTTTCTCTGTGACGGGAGGAGGGAAATAAAGAGTGCAGATGGGCGTTGGTCGCTTCAGTGCAAAACCAGCTGCAAGGATTTGTTTTTCGAAAACAGCTAGGAATGTTCTAAAGATACAGCCAAGGCTATGTAAGGAGTTGTTTTTCACTTCGAGGGGCTTCATTGCACGCAACGCCCATTATTGTGTGTCTTCTGGTATTAGGCACCGTCTCGGTCAAGGCCAAGTAGAGGAAACACAACACCATGTCCCGTGGAAGGGTGTGTGCTGAAACTGATCACTTCTGTATACACTGCTTGCACGTAAGCCGCTTTTGGGCAAGGACACTCAATTAGTATATAAAGGAAGGTTCCGCCCTCAGTTTCTTTGGAAGCTCAACCGTGGGGAACGTGCACACCGCCCGGTATTCGACCAGGCTCACGAGTTGATCCTCTGACGAGACTGACACGCGGGCTCCCTCAGTCTACTGGTCTAGGATGATGGCTCTGGGTCTTTTGATATTACTGTAAGCATAAGTTTGTTTCTGTATGTCTATTGCTACTGCATTATACTGCATTATATGTATTTAAATGTTATAATTGAATAAGTAAATTTTACTGAAGTATCGGACCTTGTCTCTCTGATTCTTGCCTACTTACTCTATAATCCCTTGAACCATTTTCCCAAATTAAAACAGCTGCCAATACGGAATAACAGATATCACCGGGCGGCTTTCCACCAATGATAAACCAGCGTCTCATGAGGTGAAAAAATGGGAGGTACTGTGGTTGTGATTAATGCTTTCTGGTAACTCTGCTTTTGAGAAGAATCTGTCATGGGTGGGACAAAAGGGAGCGAGTGAGGCGGGTACAATGAGTCGTGGCGGGACGGAGCGAGCCGAAGAGGAGGGTATCTGTGCGAGTGTTTTAAATAATGAAAGGAAAAAAAGTGTTTTGAAATCGAGGACCCCCAACCAAGAGGGCTTACGAAACAAAACGCGACAGACAGGCATATGCTACTTGTATGAAATGTGCACAATAATTACAACAGTGTTGAAGCTATGATGAAGCGAGAGGGAGATGCTAAACATGGGTGGCCGTGTTGTGCCTACCCATAAATCCCAACCAATGTATATATCTGAACGGATGTATCTAAACCGATGTATATATCTAAACCAATCTATTTTAATCAATATATATATTTAAAACAATGTATATCAACCAATATATATATATCTCAACCAATGTATATATTTGAACGGATGTATTCAAACCAATGTATAAATCTGAACGGATGTATCTCAACCAATGTATATATATCAGAACGGATCTTTGCAAAAAAATTTATATATATTTCAACCAATGTATCTAAACCAATGTATATATCTGAACGGATATATTCAAATCAATGTATCTGAACCGATATATTTATCTGAACCAATTTATATATTTACAAACCAATCTTTTTTTTCCTGAATAACCCCTCATAATATATATTATATATTATATAAATGATATTATATTAAGTATAAAATCTTATCTGTGTCATCTTACTGAAACCTGGCTTAGTCAATGTGACACTGTTCCCCTAGCTGAGGCGTCATCAGACGGATACTCGTTCCTTCATTAGTCTAGAGATTCTGGTCGAGCAGGAGGCCTTGGAATAATTCATTGTAACAAAATGCAAATCACTTTTAAAAATGTAGGCAACTTTACATCCTTTGAGGCATTCATTTTAAATATTAAAACAGATTCCAACACAATTATAGTGCTAGTCTACAGACCACCATTAGAACACTCTAGACGAGAACAGGCCATTCAGCCCAACAAAGCTCGCCAGTCCTATCCACTTGTTTCCTCCAAGAAAACATCAAGTCGAGTTTTGAAAGTCCCTAACGTCTTACTGTCTACCACACTACTTGGTAGCTTATTCCAAGTGTCTATCGTTCTTTGTGTAAAGAAAAACTTCCTAATGTTTGTGCGAAATTTACCCTTAACAAGTTTCCAACTGTTCCCGTATTCTTGATGAACTAATTTTAAAATACAAGTCTCGATCCACTGTACTAATTCCCTTCATAATTTTAAACACTTCAATCATGTCACCTCTTAATCTTCTTTTGCTTAAACTGTAAAGGCTCAGCTCTTTTAATCTTTCCTCATAATTCAACCCCTGTAGTCCTAGAATCAGCCTAGTCGCTCTTCTCTGGACCTTTTCTAGTGCTGCTATGTCCTTTTTGTAACCTGGAGACCAAAACTGCACACAGTACTCAAGATGAGGCCTCACCAGTGCATTATAAAGGTTGAGCATAACCTCCTTGGACTTGTACTCCACAGATCGTGCTATATAACCTAACATTCTGTTAGCCTTCTTAATGGCTTCTGAACACTGTTTGGAAGTTGATAGCTTGGAGTCCACTATGACTCCTAAATCCTTCTCATAAGGTGTACTCTCGATTTTCGACCGCCCATTGTGTATTCAAACCTAATATTTTTACTTCCTATGTGTAATACTTTACATTTACTGACATTAAATTTCATCTGCCACAAATCTGCCCAAGCCTGTATGCTATCCAAGTCCTTCTGTAATGATATAACGGATTCCAAATTATCTGCTAATCCACCTATCTTGGTATCATCTGCAAACTTAACCAGCTTGTTACTTATATTCCTATCTAAATCATTTATATATATTAAAAATAGCAGCGCCCTAGCACTGACCCCTGTGGAACACCACTCTTAACATCGGCCAGTTCTGATGAGGTTCCTCGCACCATCACCCTCTGCTTCCTGTGTCTGAGCCAATTCTGCACCCATCTAAAAACATCACCCTGAATTCCCACTTCTTTTAACTTGATGCCCAACCTCTCATGTGGCACCTTATCAAATGCTTTCTGAAAGTCCAGATAAATAATATCATAAGCTCCACTTTGATCGTATCCTTTTGTTGCCTCCTCATAGAATTCCAACATGTTAGTAAAACACGACCTCCCCTTCTGAACCCATGCTGACTGTTCAGAATAACTCCTGTCCTTGTCATGTGTTGCTCAATCTTATCCTTAATAATTCCTTCCATTAATTTTCCTGTGATGCTTGTTAAGCTTACTGGCCTATAGTTGCTTGGATCTGCCCTGTCACCCTTTTTATATAATGGGATGATATTTGCCATTTTCCAGTCCTTTGGAATCTCTCCAGTGCACAGTGACTTCCTAAAAATGTGTCAAGGGTTTATATATGTACTCACTAGCCTCCTTAAGAACACGAGGATAAATATTATCTGGGCCTGGTGATTTGTTTGATTTCATCTTATTTAATCTGAGCAGCACTTCTCCCTCTACAATTTCCAAATCCCTCAGTACCTCCTTAGTAGTTGTTTACCTCTGGCAGGTTATCCACTTGCTCACTTGTAAACACCTCAGAAAAATGTAAGTTTAGGGCATCTGCTATTTCATTGTCTGTATCTTTTAATTCCGCTTTACTATTCCTGATGAACTTGACCTCCTCCTTAACTGTTCTTTTACTACTAAAATACTGAAAGAATCTCTTGGGGTCTTCTTTCGCCTTATCTGCTATATTCCTCTCCAACTGTCTTTTAGCCTCTCTGATATCCTTCTTAATGGTTGCCCTCATGTTCTCATACGCTACGGTTCTCTTTGCAGTCATTAGTCTTATATGCCTTATACAGCAGTTTTTCCTTTGCAACTTCTTTTTAAATCTTTATTAATCCATCGTGGAGTTTTTTAGTTTCCTATTACTTCCAAATTTAGGTATGTATCTGTCCTGCATTACATGTAAAACATTTTAAACCTGTTCCACTGCTCCTCGACTGTCTCCACATTTAAAAGCTTATCCCAGTCTATCCTACTTAGACTTTGTCATCTGCTCAAAATTAGCCCTACTAAAGTTCAACTTAACAATTTTAGTCTTTGCATCTGTACTCTTACAAAATACTGAGAATTGTATTACATTA
This sequence comes from Polypterus senegalus, assembly GCF_016835505.1. NCBI lineage: Eukaryota > Metazoa > Chordata > Cladistia > Polypteriformes > Polypteridae > Polypterus > Polypterus senegalus. The sequence continues at coordinate 144,138,164 of NC_053167.1, read as the reverse complement.
TGGTCACTTGACCCTAGTGGTTCAATCACCTCTACACCCTCAATTCTATCCTGATTATTACAGAATACTAAATCCAGATAGGCTTCACCCCTTGTTGGTGCTTTAACATGCTGTGTTAAAAACAGTCGCTGATTACTTCTAAAACTCCTGCTCTTGTGCTCCTCCATCTGTAAGGTTATCCCAGTTAATATTTGGATAATTAAAGTCCCCATGACTATAATATCCCCTGTAAACTTGCCTTTTGATATTACTAAAAGATGTGTGTTGAAATTACTGTCTGAATTGGGTGGTCTATAACACACTCCTAAAATGAGACCTTTTCCCTAATATTTTCCAGGCGAAGCCACATGTCCTCACTAAGATGGGGCTCATCATCCAACTGAAGATGACTTACATTTAATTCCTGTTTGGCATAAACAGCAACCCCACCTCCTTTTCTGTTCTGTCTATCCTTCCTAAAAATGTGTATCCCTCTATGTTACACTCATCCCCATCTTTGTTATTTAGCCAGGTTTCCGTTATTGCTATAATATCATAATTGTGCTCTGCTACATACAACTCCAACTCACTTACCTTATTTTTGATACTTCTAGCATTAAGGCAAGCTATTTTTAATGTGTTAATCCTTCTATCTTTACGTGTTTGCTTAAAATTTACATTACTATGCATTTTTATTTCTACACCATTGTTTGTTCTTCCATGTATAGATCTAAATCTGGCCTGTCCTAAACTCCCTGCCCCCCCATTCCCTAGTTTAAACAATCCTCGACTAGCCTACACATACGCCTCCCCAATACATTGGTGCCCCTCCGGTTCAGATGTAACCCGTCACGGCGAACAGGTCCCATCTGTTCCAAAAGGAGTCCCAATGCCCCATAAACCTATACCCTTCTACCCTGCACCAAGATTTGAGCCACGCTTAAGCCTTCTAATCTCCTCAATCTTACCTGGACTGGCGTGGCACAGGCAGAACTGGAGAAGACTGCCTTGTCAGTTCTGCTCCTCAGCTTGGTACCTAACTCTTTGAATTTGGATCGCAGAACTGACAGACTACCCTTATGTATGTCATTTGTTCCAACGTGGACAATGACAACTGGATCCACCCGCTCTGGCCAAGAGCCTATCCACCCTTCCAGGAGGTCTCCCACCTGTGCTCCCGGAAGGCAACACACGTCGAGACTCTCTCTCTCTGGAGCACACCTGCGCTTCAATCCCCCTAATGATTGAGTCCCCAACTATCACTACCTCTCTCTTTTTGGGAACTGGTTTTGAGGTGGCCCGTTGGGGCTCCTCAACCCTGCCTACCACCTCAGAATTATCAGAGTCACCGTCCAGCTCCGCCAGGACATGATAACGTTAGACACTTCTAATTCTGGGGTTGATCTGGACAGTGTGCACCCTTTACCTTACGCCTTGTGACCGTGACCCACCTATTCCTACCTGTCTGGTCTGGAATCTCCTTCCGCGCCACCTTAGGGGTGCACACTATCTCTCTAAAGGACACCTGGGCCAAGTCCGCCAATTCTCTATTACAACGCAGGTCAGCCAACTCCTCCTCCAGTTCAGCGACCCTGAGCTCGAGGTGCTGGATCAGCTGGCATCTCTTGCAGATGTAGCCCTCATAGACAACTGGCTCTTCCAAACCATCATCTAAAAGTCCAACATCCAACAGGACTTGCATTGCACTGGCCTCATTATTAAAATTTGATTTGGGATTACTAAGCTGCCTTAACTTAAAATTAAATTTCTTCTTCTTTCAGCTGCTCCTTAACTTAAATGGTAACACTAAGATCTGCTACAGATATTTTACACCTTTTCCCCTTAAGCTCCTGTACTGTTCTCCCTCTCAGCTGCCTGCTGTTTGCCTTTCTATGAGGTTAACTTTACTTTTCTCTGTCTCTTCTAGCTTTGCGCTCTTCTTACTTATAAGCTCTTCACTCGCACTGTTTGTATTAATGAACCAATACGCTGTCGCCCACTTAACTGTTCTGCCTCTGGACCGCTAAGGACTGTTTAATCTAAAATAAACAAATAAATCAAACTTTACTACCTTATTTGCTCCTACTGCTCCTTGTGCCTGATCGACGTTTTAATGCAGGCCGCTTACCTGCACACTGCTGAGTTTCCACCTTTTACTGCTTTGAAGTCAGCCGCGGCCTTTTTTCCTTTTCCTTTAAACTAAGGAATCGCTGTTACGACGACGCGGTTATTTATTTACAAATGCCGATATCAGTTACTGCTGTTTTCTACCCTGCCTCCTCGATGCTAATTTAAATACAGATAACAAGAAAAAGAACAAGTACAAATAACTTTTCCAAGCGCACTTCCAAACACCCAGCTACTTTTGCTCTTGTGCGGGCGAAAAAAAAAAGCAAAAAAAAACCCCTTCTAAAGGGAAAAAAAGCTTTAAAAATTCCCACACGGTTCCTTAGAGGCAACCAAAACCCAAGTTTTAAGAGCAAAATGTATTTTTTATTGTAAATCTCACACCACAGAACAAACCAACAACTCTCAACAGACTCTAGCATTTGCAAAGTACCCGTCAGCACAAAGCACACGTGACTCTCAGCTCCATTTAGAAGGATAGATACACAATATTGCACAAGAGCATGAAGTCCAAAGCCCTCACCAGAGCCCCAGTGGTGATAATAAATTATACCACTACACAGCAAACAAAAACACTAACAACAGTGTCCATCACAGTCCAGTAAAGCAGAGGCAGACAATGATGTAGAGTGGACTGAAAAACCCTTTGAACAATCTCTGAAAGAAATGTAAAGTTTTGTCCTATCATGTTCCACTTGTGGTGTGAGGGTTTGGCATGATTGGGAGAGGCCCCCAGACGCCTGTCTAATCAAGACAAACTCACACACGACAACATATACATCCAGATAAGATGAGCCTGAATGATTAATCTCCTACCCAGCAACCCCTGCATCTTCCATAGCTGCCTGGGCCGCTGGGAGATGTAGTTCATTTTAAACAGCACTGCAACCATGTACTGTGGGAATTAGCCATCCTATTAAGATATTTATTCTTGTTCTGCATTCCCTTATGTAAAATTACCCACCTTTCTGTATTGTTATATTGTCATACTTATTGTGGTACAAATGTATGTGACTCGGGGCCACAGTGCAATGTACCACAATATGTGTGTAGATGGTGTGGCAGTAAAGCCCACGTGACTTCAGTTGACTTGTTGTGTTTGACCTGATTGATGAAGTGTTCTTTGGCGAGTTACTTCTTACAGTAGTGGTGGTGGACAGTACATTCCTGGCTGTTTTGTTTCTTGGCAGCAGCAGCTGGTTTTAACTTTGGAATCAGGATTCAGGGAATGCAAGCTAACATTATAACCAGCTAAGCAAAATCTAATAAACTAAGTCCAGAATGTAAGACAAAAAATTGTAAAGAAAGGTGAGACCTGAAAAGATTGAAAGTCAGAATAATGTGTGTAACTAGGAGAAAATGAGAGGCCTACATCATAGTCAGAGACAGAAACGATTTCAAAACTAAAGAACCTTTTAAAAAAACAAACAAGCAGAGGCCTCTTAATGGATTTAAACTTAGACAACCAGGAAGTCCAAAGGGCAGACCTTTATAACTCTTGAACTGTGATGTCAGCCCTAACAACTACTTAGTAACTGAGATCCGGGAACCTTTAAAAGATTTAAAATGTGAAAAGGACGAAACAGCCGTAAGCATTCTCTTGAATTTGATGAACATCACTCCTACATCTCAATTTCATCTTCTTGATCTCAAAATATGTGTTCAGACCAACATGCAAGGATTAAAGGCATTGTGTTGGGCGCTCATACTGGGTTCAATCTTGTGGCAATTCACCAAGGAGCTTTGGGATGAGTGAACCACATCTTAGTTTTGCGCCACCATCTTCTCCAAATTGTTCAAGCATGCCACCATGACTGAACTGAATACAATACAGTTTACAATACAGTTTATTCTTGTATAGCCCAAAATCACACAGGAAATGCCGCAATGGACTTTAACAGGCCCAGCCTCTTGACAACTCCCCAGTATTGACTCTCTAATAAGACAAGGAAAAACTCCCAAAAAAACCTTGTAGGGAAAAATGGAAGAAACCTTGGGAAAGGCAGTTCAAAGAGAGACCCCTTTCCAGGTAGGTTGGGTGTGCAGTGGGTGTCAAAAGAAGGGGGTCAATACAATACAATACAATACACAGAACAGAACAAATCCTCAATACAGCATAAAAATAAAAATTTTCAAAGTATGGAGCAGAATTTAACAGTGGATGATATCACATAATAAGATTTGAATATTTTTAGAGTCGTGGAGACCTCATCCATCAAGCTGCCTCCCCATTTGGCTATTCCACAGCTGAAACGTTGCTCGGCCAGCCAATCCGATGAAAGGACACCTTTTTCTCATGATTCCTATGATCCTCCAACAGGGATGACTTTACCACAGGCAGGCAAACAACTTGGCAGGTGGGCCGTGGCACCAATTGCCACATTTGAGTATCGAGAACATAAACAGAATAGGTGAGGGTTAGTATCCAATTATAACTATCATATTACTTCTGTTTTAGTGCTAATGACAGTCCGTACAGTTAATCAGCAGCTCTAGTCAGGGTGTGCTAAACTGAAGTCGTGAGTCTTCAGCCTGGATTTAAAAGCTGAGACTGAAGGGGCATTTCTTATAGTAGCAGACAGACCATTCCACAATTTAGGGGCCCTGTAACTAAAAGCTCGACCTCCCACTGTTATTTTATTAATCCTTGGAATCTTAAGCAGACCGTCATCTTGAGATCTTAATGTGCGCTCAGGTTTGTAAGTCATGATAAGTTCAGACAAGTAAGCCGAACCGCCGCCATTTAATGCTTTATATGTTAAAAGGAGGGTTTTGAAATCTGCCCTAAATTTAGACGAGACGACTGAAGAACAGTCCAATAAATTAAAAAGTCCAGGATATATCAGTAACTATAATGAGTGTAAGAAGGATAATTAATGGTACAATGTTTAATTTAATATCTTAGGAGGCCATGTCATCTTCATTTTCAGAAGTTAGGACTCTTCAGTGGTCTTTGAACTGCTCACTCTGTCCCATTTATTCCCAAGTAATTAAAGTGAGTCAAATGGTGGGTGTCCCAGTTTCCTGTATTTTGCCAGTGAAAAACTACTCGTCTGAGACAGATCTGGACATGAAGGTGGACATCCTGATCCTGAAAGCCCTGCAACAAATCCTGAGACAATCTGAAGCCTTCTTTGATGAGATAAAGCTGAGAGGAAAGAGCGAAGAAGCACCTCCTCTAACTTGTGAAGGAATTTCATGTAGACTATCAAATTCATAGTGTAAGGATGCAAACATACCAGGGAAAATATTAGTTGAAATTTATATGAAATGCTTAATGCCATAAAACATCAAAAGTTAAAAACATATGCAAGGGGTGTTAAGGTAAGCTTTGATTTTAGGTTCATGTCACCCACTCTCTTAAAATGTATTCAACAGTGCAAATGTCTCACTCTTGTCTTACACACAAATACAGAACGTATACAAAGCACAACAAAAATGTTTAGTGCTAATCTGAGCCTCAGCTTTAGTGTTTGCCATTCCTCACGCATCTCCTTGTGATTTTTCTCTGTGCACAGGTGCATGTGCAAGTCAAGATTTAAAGTTGTGTAAAGTTCTCCTTGCCACTTGTTCATTTATTCCATGTGTTTGTGTTTCTTTATGTGAAGGAAAATATTCTAATGTTTGGGTAAATTTTATTTTTTAATCACGTTTCTGTGTTCTTATCAAACTCATTTTGAAGTAACAATTAGGACCAACAATGGTAATCACCTTTATAAATCTAAACACCTCGATCATGTCACCTCTTAATGTCTGTTTGCTTAAAGAAGTACTCCACTCAAAAACAATACTTTGTTTAAATGTCATTTACCCCATGTACTGTAGTAAGAGCTGAGAAATATTATTGATCTTATATTTTCATGCATAATGAGGGAAAACTGTTCATAACAGAATAAAAATGTTAAATGATAAACAACATGAAAATGCCCAAAGAAATAATTACATGATACATATTTTTTCCATGGATGTTCTTCATGTTTTCCATTGTCCAGAACCAGTCACTGCAGGGTGACATTGAGTTTGGGTTGACGATATACAGTTTTTCCATTAAAACGTGAGATTAAAAATGTACCCCAGACACAACTACAAACTACTTGCGGTAAGAAACACAAAAAAAAGATAACATTTTTGGGTGAAAAATTCCTTTCAATCGAAAGGTTCACCTCCTTCAATCCATCTTCATAGCTCAAACATCTTAGTCCTCAATTCACCTAGCTGCTCTTCTCTGGACTTTCTCTAGTACAGCTTTATCTATTTGGTAACCCACAGTACAAAAGCGAACACAGCACTCCAGGTGAGATCTCACCAGTGTATATAAAGCTTAAGAATATTCTCTCTGAATTTGTACTCTGCACATCAGATGCTACTGTTTATAACCTAACATCATATCAGCCATCCTAATCATTTCTGTCTTTATGTAGACACTGATGAGTACACTGTGATTCTGAGATCTTTCTTTTAGGTTCTGTTGCCAAATTTCAAACATCTCAATATGTATTCAAGTCTAAAAGTTTTAATTCCTATATTTAATACTTCACATATTTTCCTTAATAACTGCTTTCATCAATTTATCCATGACGTTGGTTAAACTTACTGGCCTTTAGCAACTTGGCACATACTGATCACCTTTTTAAAATGATGAAGTAATTGTAAGCAATTGACTGACAATAATTAAGGCGTATAAAAGAGGAGTTAACATCTGAAATCAAGCAAATGCTTGCTGAACAAGAACATGGTGAAATTTTAGACTAGAGATGGGACAAAGTATGGAAAAGCAGAGAAGCAAAGGTCTTGTTTTATGGCCTAGAGTTTATTAAGTAAATCCCTGTCTGCTCAGTTATATCAGGAAATGTTTAATTAATAGCAGTAGAATGGTATGATTTTCAAAGTAATTCAATGTCAAGCTTGTGAATTATTCATAATTGTAACTTATATATATATAAGGCCTGTTTCTATGCTACTTTTATTCTACCTGTATTATAGAGGCTACAAGAAAAGAAATTATTGAATATTCAATTAATCATTTACTGTAATTTGCTGTGGGTTTAAATAAAGAAAGCACAATTCTTTTAATCTTAATTTGGCCTAGACTCTTAAGTTTTTTCTCCTCCAACTTGGGGATTTCTTTAAAGGATAAGAAAGAATTTCAGCACAACCTGTGACATAATATTTATGGCTCTCACTGAGTCTTATGATACAGTGTGAATGTACAGTAGATCACCAGGTGTACCTCATTTACTTAACCTACAATTTATTACCAAAAATATCCCAAAATAATTTAAAATTATTTATTTGCCTAAGATGTATAGGGTCACTAGTGACCCCAAATGAAGTAAAGTGTCAGTGTTTTTATGTGCATTTTAAGTGCTTCTTTTGTCAATAGCCCTTGAACAATTCATGCTTTTGTGGGCCTTTTCAACTGGCTATTAATGTATGCATTTATTGGTACTATTTTAATTGATAATTTCACAAGCCTTTTAAGATACAGTTATCGCACCACTTAACCAACTATGGATAAGAGAATGTTAATTTGACTCCAATTTATTAATAATATTTTAAAGTGACTTTTACTGAAAGTTATACACTGATTATACAGTATATTAAATTATTTTCATTTTAAGTTAGTATTGACTTACTGTCATTTGTGAAGGTTCAGGTTGTGTACCCCATGAAGGAAATGCAACAGTGGCTAACTTATATGTAACCTCAGAGATTAGGTGCCATTTAACTAGTGTGTGGTTTTATATGAAACCTCAGGATCTAAGTAGCTTAACGTATTGTGCGTTATATCAATCATAGTCCACCTCAGAGACTAGATGCCATTTCTTAGTGTGTGTTTCAGAATAAAACTTCAGAACCTTGGGAAGATTAATTCAGAGTCTTGACTATTAAAAAATACAATTACAAATATTCAGAAATGATAAATTTAGAGCATTTAGGGGAGAGCGGTGTGGCCAAACATTATGTCATGATATAATAAAACATGATCACATTTACGGTATATATCACAGTATAATCTATGTGCATATACATTTTAGACTGGATCCAGTTTACGTGCTTCTGTTGGCTCAATTTCATAATTAAAAGTGGGAAGTTCGACTGTGATGACTCTTTTCATAAGGATTATTTTAATCAACCACAGCAGTTCCAGTGTGCAAATTCTAAAATAACAACTGAGGAAGAAATAAATAAACATATATTGAAATGCCTCTTAAGACACAGAAACTTGGAAAATAGTTGTACTCTATAAACTATACAGTAAAAAATTAAACACGATTGACAATATAAAATACATATTTAAAGAGCTGTTCTTTCCAATTTGCCTGGTTTCCCATTAAACAAAAAGAAGAAAGCCTAATTAGACTTTAATATTGATTTCCAAACATCTGTGTGAACATGAAAACAACTCTATATAGACAAAGCAAAGAACACGTACACCTGCATTGACTTAATACTGCAGAGGCTGTCAAGCCAAGCCCAACAATACAGGCTACTATTACAGAAAATGTTCACACTTGGCACAATCCTGAAATTCAGAGATCTCCAGGGCATACTTTTACATTTTCAAAATAATCTTTCTACTGAAGTGAATGTTACTGGACAATTTTTTAAAAGATCTAATACAGAAATATCCTTATTTGTGCCAAACAGAACATCTGTTCCATTGCTTTCCAACCTTGAGGATATATAGCATTACAAAAACATGGATCAAAAGATTTAAATGTTATTCTTCTTGTTGCTTACTTATAATTTTATTTATATTTAAAGTTTTCTCCTACTTTTGTAAAAGCTCTGTGATGCTCCTTTTTCCTTGGTGCCCTCAGCATGTGCTTATTTTGCTTAATGGTTAACGCAGGCCTACCTCACTAGTATCACACACTGTGTAAAGTATCTCATGCCTTTCGTAGTTTTGAAGTCCTGATAAATAGCAGTGGACTTACTTTTTCCAGGTGACAAATTGGCATTTTTGTTAATTTAGATTATGAGATTGAATCCACCATGTAAATGGGGTCCACTTATTTTTTACATGATTGCATATTCTGTTTACCACTCCTTAAACTTGTAAAACTGATACATTTTGATGTCTGAAAAATGACAGGTTGGTTTGTTCTTTTACTGTTTGCTCACCTGTTACCTGGGGCCTCATGTATAAACGGTGCGTACGCACAGAAATGTTGCGTAAGAACTTTTCCACGTTCAAATCGCGATGTATAAAACCTACACTTGGCGTAAAGCCACGCACTTTTCCACGGTACCTTATGCCTTGTCGTACGCAAGTTCTCCACTCGGTTTTGCAAACTGGCGGCACCCAGCGTCAAAGCAATGGTACTGTTCTTGTGTGGTTACTCATTATTTTCATGACGCGGCTTTATAAATACACAGAAACTAACTGCATATTGTTTATTAGTGTAACGCATCTGATTGTAATTAACTCGTAACAATATAATGGTCCAGGGAACAGCCATAGTATTCCAAATACCATAACTGCTTTAGCGTTGTTATTCTCACTTCTTCTTCTTCTTCTTCTTCTTCTTTCTTTCAGCTCCTCCCGTTAGGAGTTGCCACAGCGGATCATCTTTTTCCTTATTACTCTCACCTCGCGGTTCAGAAACAGTTTAATCCCAAGAACTTTAAATGCACTCAATCAATTGCTCCTTGTAGAACTGTTAGGACTTATAAGTACAATCACCTCACTGTAAACTTGCACTACAGTTATAATATCTCACAACCTGGGCCACTTTATAAAGCGCGTATTTACATATGATGACGATATCATTTTAAGGTGAAATGCAGCAAAATATGTTTGTTAAATTATACACATAAAACTTTAACTTCATTTAAATAATCTATATTCTTCACTGGGAGTGTCGTGAAGGATAGAATAATTAAACATGTACTACGAAGATATTTCAATGTTCTTTAAATGTTTTGAAGAATCGGCGCTAAGCTTACAGATGGTTTAACGTCTATTACAGAGCTGATTGTGTGGCGATCGGTTACTTGGGGAAAGAAAAGCAAGGACTCTTGGGGCTACGCCAATATATATTGAATATAAAACAGAAAGAGAAAATAACAACACAGCTAAAAACGCAGCGGCAAATTTCGACAAAATATAAATGCTTGTCATGAGCACGAGGCTCATGAAACACATGTTTAATAACGTGCTTTAGCTCCTATCATCATGAAAATGATATCACGTATACATCTCAGTATTTGAGTTATTCAGAGAGCTGTAATATCACGAATGTAATGGACTCTGTGTCCAGTTGGAGGAAGAGAGCCAGTTTAAGAAGCAAGTAGTGATTCACACACATAGATCACATACGAGTAGAAGATCAAATACAAAACAAAGCATTTAACGTGCTACTTTAATTACGATGTAATTTTGAGAAACTGGTTAATTAAACAATTTTAAGATGAAGTTTATAATGTTCTACTAAATGACAAAATAAACTACGTGATTAAAGTGGAAAATTCGAGATTAAAGTTGACATTTCGTGCTTTTTCCCCACCGTGTACCTTTTTTCTCTGTACCCTAATAAGCTTTCATATGACACTCAGACAGTGGGCTTACAACTCGGCTTTTCACGGCAACTTTGATATGTGACTTCTTTTTTATTTCCGGCACTGTGCGATTTTGTGAATGTGAGCTTTCAAGTTTCTCCAACACGCTATGTCACTCGATCAACTTCCTTTTGTTGATTATCCCACGGTTTATTTGAACAAATAGTATGTTTTTCCTTTGCCTCCACTTGGTATTCGCTGAAATTCTTATATTTTCCCCGTGCTTTTCCCATTGTCTTTTCACAGAAGGCTGCGCTTAAGGGCGATTTATATTGAATTGCATATTCAAATAGGCGTAATTCTGGGAGGATTTGGGGCGTTACAAAATGCGCGTGCACGAGCGTTAGTTTTCACGCTGATCGGGATTTATGTAATGAAAGAACGTGGAAGTTTAGTACGCACAGATTCCTGCATCTGGATTTTTCTGTGCGTAAGCACATTTTGGCTTTTGTGCTTACGCCATGTTATAGTGCGAGTTCTACGCACGGCGTTATACATGAGGCCCCTGGTCATGACAATAGATGAATCAACCTGACCTTCTACTGTATATTTCTGTTAGAACCATTTAAACAACAACTTTCTCCCTTCTGGACAATAAAAAGGCATCTTTCTAACCTTCTACAGGTAAATATAAATTTCTAGCTGTTTTGAAGAAATAAGAGGAGAGAAAAAAATGCTAATTGAGAGCAAATAATATTTAGCAAATATTTGATTTTAGGTTGTTTCTACCTCAAATAACATTAAGAATAGTGAAGATTGCTATTTTGTAGCTCAAATTATACTTCAGAAAATATTCTGAGCACGAAAAACTCTTATGCCATAAAACAAACGGCAGTTATGGTGTTTTCACTAAATCTGATACCTTGCTGAAGTGGTTTGTGATGCATAAATGAATTCAGCACTCCTAAATCTATAAATTGTACCTATTTTTGTTTTTTATGTGCAGGAGGATTTTGATGCAGACCAATGTTATCTGTTATTCTGAAATATGACCAAAATATTTTCTTTAGCAAAAATGTGATAACTAACTCTTTGATGAAGTTATTAAAAAATTGAAAACACAACTAAATACATTGCAAGGCCAGCATTTTCTAACTTATTTCTATTTTTAACAATTCTTACTATTCCTCACCTGATTCTAAATCTCATTGAATGCAAATAGCAAATCCTACTGTAGAGGTGGGCTGCATAAATATGAATTTATTACATTTTTTATATGTGGTGGTAAATAAATACAGAGGCCGGCATGGGCAGTTACATCTAAGAGTATACGCAGTTGGCGCTGCATCAGTTTTTGAAGTCTTTAATTTTTTATTTAGTGGTCTATTTAAAAACAACAGAAGCAAACACAAGAAGGACAGGGTGAGGATGTGGAGGAAAAATGACAAAAGGAGAAGCTAGCAGAGTCAGTCAGGAATATTTTCATTGCTCTGGATTTCTTAGAAGAGAGGAGAACTTTATGATAGCTTTGTGTGTGGTTATCATTGATTTGAAATGTAGTAATGAAATATCATGATATCATTAAGTGATGTGATATTGTAAATGGATTTTAAAGGGAAGAGACTGGACAAGTCTGTCTTTGAGGTGTAGTCTAAGGGTTAGGTGACATGTTTTATCTGTGGAAGGGGACTGAAGCAACAAACTGACAGAGGCTCAGAGACCCCTTGTGGTGTAGTGGGTCCACAGCTCATCTCAAAAAGGCCACTTTTTCAAATAAATAATCACCGCAGTTGTGGCTTAGCGAGGGGTCGTGGTGTGTGTGGCCGAGTGGTTCCCAGGTAAATTTGTGATGCGGGCGGTTCTCACTTAAGTGCACAGGTGAGGAGTCATCAGCATCCGTAATTGTTCCTGGGAGCTGCTGATTTATTTATTGGGTTTTTTAACCTCCACTTTACAATTGTTTTATTGGATTATTTATTTAAAGAACTGTGAAGCATTGCACTATTAATTGGACACTATTGTATTTGTTTGATGGCTTTTAAATAAAAGCACTTTGCATTTTTTGCACCATCCCCTTGCTTTGGTGTACCTCACTGCCAAGCTCATCTGTGACATTACCGACGCTGTCAGGTTCAAGGGCTCCCGGTAAGGCGATGGGAGCATTTAGCAAACCCACATCGTCACACCTCTGATTTCTTAAATAGCAAGTTCCTTCTTTTTTATCTGTGTCTGGTAATCATAACAGTGCTCCTCATATGCAGCAGTTCATTTTTCTGACATCTAATTCATTTTTCAATACTTGCAACACTTTTTTATCACACTGTTTATTCTGTACAGTTTGTGTGCATTTTGTGGCATTTGTGATGGGGTGGACAGCTGCCATCAAAGAGTTTCAGCTAAACAGAGACAAGAGCCTCCTTGTTAATGTCATTTATGATCATTTTAGTTAGGTCTTATATCTAATATACTGTATATTAAAAAATACTGTATACCACGATTAGTTATTAATGTGTGTGTTCCTGTTGGATTTGTTCGTTCTTTTGTTTCTAATATATATAATTATTGAGTCAAGTATTTTGAAAAGTAAATGATCCAAACAGAGTTTAAAGCTGACCACTCAGACCTCTTCTAGTGGGATACTTGTTTTTCATTCTACGTTTGGTGTCTGAGGGGGTTTATTATCATGCACACCTGTCTGTGGTGCTCAGACAAATCTATTGCACCACTGTTACAATCTTACAGTCCAATTGTCACAATACATTGAGGTTTTCTCTTTTATTTTTCCAGGTTACATATAAATGTTTATCAGGGACTACTTTTTGCAGAAAAAGGGTATGGGTCCAAAAGAGAACATCTCCATCTCCATCTTATTCTGTCATGCAGCATGTCCTCATTCAAGTAATAGTCCAGTTTTGTAGACCACCTTCAGGTCCCTAAACGATCACCTGTCTCTGATCTTGCAAGGCAACCACTCCATTACTGATGACACTTTATTAATCTCTCACTCTCTGCATGATCTGTCCACTCACTCAGTATCCCAGCTGAAACATAATCATTTTAAAATCAACTTTCTTAAAGTCCTCACTGGTTTAGCCCTCCTCACTTAACTTAGAGAATTAATCAATGCCGTGTACACAGCAGTTTTCAGGTGTTGCTCCGACCAAAAGTGTGAGGAGAAATAAAAGTAGAGTAGGAGAAAGAGCCTTTATCTGTAGGGCACTCAGTGGAGTCCATGTGATGGTCACTACAAAAATGACCGCATATTAGCTGCTCTCCGAATCTCTCGGCTTACTCTTTAGCATCTGCCACTCAGTGTTTCTGTTTCTACACCACTGCTACTACAATTAAAAAAGGTGTTCACTTACTTGCTTATAATGCCTTCGAATTGAAGAACTCCTACTGAATCAGCAGCTACTTGTCTAGCATACAAATCTCTCAACTCCAAATAGGACTGCACCTTACGGTTTGATCCTGATCACTCGCCAATGTTAATTATGGAGCTCAAAACGTTTGTCAAAGAGCAAAATGACATGTTTCAAACCTTGGTAAATGCATTCATTCAAAGACGTTTTTTAGATACTGTATATGAATCACTGCATGGATTGGCCATCTTTAGTACTTTGGACCTACGCAGTGGTTATTGGCAAGGGCGAATGGGAGAAGGCAGCATACATAAGACCGCGGTTTCCCCACCAGAAGGTTTGTTCCAATTTCGGGTCATGCCTTTTGTCCTGAAGAATGCGGTGGTTTCCAATGTTTGATGGAGCAGGTCTTACAAGGGTTGATTGGGAAGTTATGTTTTGTCTATATTGACAATATTATTGTTTTCTCCCTTCAAACTGGGGATTAAGATTTGGCCGCTGGGGAGGGCATCTGGGGAAAAGCGTTTGCAAATGAGCACTCAGGCACCGGTCAAATAAATGTATCAATTGGATTATAATATACTTAACCAGTCCAACTTCCTTCTGATTTTTGCCAAGTATTTAGGGGCGCATATAGGGGAGAAGAGGGGCTGAGGACCAAATATTTTAATAATATTTTATCTTTCAAATATCATCCACTTTCCTCTAGGGTGGTGAAGTGGAGTAATCGCGTCCCGTATCGGGCAATTGTTACAATATCACCTTGGAGTGGACACGTGTAAGTTCCTGCCATAGCCACACATTGTTTCAAATCTACATTAGTAAGAAAACCCGTCTTCACATGAGATACATGATTAAATGAAACGGTCAAGAAACATTCGTTGAACAAAAGCAAATTCAATCTGACACTCCTCTAAGTTTATTCCAATTTGTCTATAATATTAGTAGATAGATAGATACTTTATTAATCCCAAGGGGAAATTCACATAATCCAGCAGCAGCATACTGATACAAAAAACAATATTAAATTAAAGAGTAATAAAAATGCAGGTATAACAGACAAAAACTTTGAATAATGTTAACGTTTACCCTAAACATGGAATTGAAGAGTCGCATAGTGTGGGGTCTCAGTCTGTCAGTGGAGCAGGATGGTGACAGCAGTCTGTCGTTGAAGCTGCTCCTCTGTGTGGAGATGTTCAGTGGATGCGGTGGATTCCCCATGATTGACAGGAGTCTGCTCAGCGCCCGTCGCTCTGCCACGGATGTCAAACTGTCCAGCTCCGTGCCCACAATAGAGCCTGCCTTCCTACCTCACCAGTTTATCCAGGCGTGAGGTGTCCCTCTTCTTTATGCTGCCTCCCCAGCACACCACCGCGTAGAAGAGGGCGCTCACCACAACGGTCTGATAGAACATCTGCAGCATCTTATTATCAGCCTTCTAAGGAAGTATAGTCGGCTCTGTCCTCTCTTGAACAAGGCATCAGTTTTGGCAGTCCAGTCCAGTTTATCATCCAGCTGCACTCCCAGGTATTTGTAGGTCTGCACCCTCTGCACAGTCACCTCTGATGATCACGGAGTACATAAGGGGCCTGGTCTTCCTAAACTCCACCACCAGCTCCTTGGTTTTGCTGGTGTTCAGGTGTTAGTGGTTTGAGTCGCACCATTTAACAAAGTCCTTGATTAGGTTCCTATACTCCTCCTCCTGCCCACTCCTGATGCAGCCCACAATAGCAGTGTCATCAGCTAACTTTTGCACGTGGCAGGACCGAGTGTATTGGAAGTCTGATGTATGTTGGCTGAACAGGACCGGAGAAAGTACAGTCCCCTGCGGCGCTCCTGTGTTGCTGACCACAATGTCAGACCTGCAGTTCCTGAGACGCACATACTGAGGTCTGTCTGTAAGATAGTCCATGATCCATGGCACCAGGTGTGAGTCTACTCCCATCTCAGTCAGCTTGTCTCTAAGGAGCAGAGGTTGGATGGTGTTGAAGGCTCTAGAGAAGTCCAGAAACATAATTCTTACTGCACCACTGCCTCTGTCCAAGTGGGAGAGGGATCGGTGTAGCATATAGATGATGGCATCCTCTGCTCCCACCTTTTCCTGGTATGCGAACTGCAGAGGGTCGAGGGTATGGCAGACCTGTGGCCTCAGGTGGTGAAGCAGCAGCCGCTCCATGGTCTTCATCACATGTGACGTCAGAGCAACAGGCCAGAAGTCATTCAGCTCACTAGGACGTGATACCTTTGGGACTGGGGTGATACAAGATGTTTTCCAAAGCCTCGGGACTCTCCCTGTTCCAGGCTCAGGTTGAAGATGCGCTGTAGAGGACTCCCCAGTTCCAACGCACAGGCCTTCAACAGTCGTGGTGATACTCCATCTGGACCCGCTGCTTTGCTGGCACGAAGTCTCCTCAGCTCTCTGCTCACCTGCGCTGCTGTAATTGTGGGTGGGGATGTCTCTCCTATGCTGGTATCAGCAGAAGGATGGTTGGAGGATGCAGTACTCCGAGGTGAGAGTGGGTTAGGGTGGTCAAACCTGTTAAAGAAGTTGTTCATTTGGTTTGCTCTCTCCACGTCTCTCGATGGTGGCACCCCACTCCGAGCTGCAGCCAGTGATAATCTTCATCCCATCCCACACTTCCTTCATGCTGTTGTTCTGTAACTTCTGCTCCAGCTTTCTCCTGTACTGCTCCTTCACCGCCCTGAGCTGGACTTGGAGTTCCTTCTGCATGTGCTTGAGCTCATGCTGATCACCACCTTTAAAAGCCCTTTTCTTCTGGTTCAAAAGGCCCTTGATGTCACTTGTAATCCATGGCTTGTTGTTTGCATAGCAGCATACTGTTCTTACTGGAACTACAATGTCCATACAGAAGTTGATGTAATCAGTGGTGCAATTAACAACCTCCTCAATGTTCTCACTATGTGACCCCTACAGGATATCCAGTCCGTAGTTCCAGTCTCTCAGAGCCTGCTCTGCCTCACGGGACCACTTCCTGAATGATCGTGTGGTTGTAGGTAGCTCCTTGGTTTGTATTGAGGCTGAAGCAGAACCAGGTTATGATCTGCTTTCCCAAACGAAGGCAGCGGGGTGGCGCTGTATGCGCCTTTAACATTTGCATACAGTAGGTCGATAGTCCTATTTCCCTGAGTGTTACAATCCACATACTGGGAGAAGGCAGGTAATGTTTTATCCAGCATCACATGGTTAAAGTCTCCAGAGATTAGCACAAGTGCCTCGGGGTGCTGCGTTTGTAATTTAGCAAAAGCGGAATGGATGATGTCACTCGCTATCTCCGCGTTCGCTCGAGGGGGGATGTAAACAATAACAACAATCACGTGTCCAAACTCCCTGGGCAAGTAATAGGGGCGCAGACTTATGGCCAACAGTTTGATGTCCCTGCAGCAAGTGGAGATTTTAACGTTTACATATCCAGAGTTGCACCACTTTGTATTGACATAGAGAGCGAGTCCTCCTCCTTTCTTCTTCCCGCAGGTACTTGCGTCTCTGTCCGCTCTAACTGTGCTAAACCCGGGTAGCTCCACGTTAGCATCTGGGATGTTAGTTGTTAGCCATGTATCACTAAAACACAACAAACTGCATTCTCTGAAGGTTCTGACATTTTTCACCAGTGCAGCCAGTTCGTTGATCTTATTTGGCAGTGAGTTCATTTCCCAGGATCACAGAAGGCACCGAAGGTTTGTAGCGCCACTTTCTTGCTAGACGCTTGGCTTTTATCTTAGCACCGGCTCTGCTGCCACGAGACCGCCTTTTTACCTTGTCAGGTAAATAGGGAACCACACCGGCGCGGGCATTTGTTCTCCGTACTTGAAGTTGACTACTTGAATAGACGAGTCTCGGTGTGTAAAAATCCATCTCCAAGTAGTAAAAAGTGTTCAGGGAACGAGTCCACATAAAAGAAAGTGGTAGGAGTTAACAGTGAAATAAAAAAAAAATAGAGAAAAGGTAGAAAGATAAACATAAAGACTATAAAGATAAAGTCATACACAGAGCTGCTGGAAAGGCTGCCACTCGCGTCGGTGCCTGAGTCAGAATCCACTTCCCTCTTGGGTGGTAAAGAAAATAAGAGTAAAAGACACGTTAATGGACTTAACTAGCTATTGTGCCAATAAAAGACATTAGAAAGCCTGGTGTGTATTACAAAGTATATAAAAAGGGAAATATGGAACAAGAAAATGATTCAGTCACAGGGGAAAATTAGCAAGTGAAATTAACAGCCAAGGCTACGGAGGAGGCTTTACAAAGGCAAATAGGCTCAAGAAGGTTGAAATTGGAACAGCTTCCAAGAGAAAGGAATGAAATGCCTAATTTAATGCAGTGGTTCTCAACCTGTGGGGAGTGCCCCCCTAGGGGGGCGCAAAGTAGCAATAAGGGAGGCACGAAAATGTGAAAAAAAGAAAACAAGAATCGAAAATATGAAAAATACTTCTATTGAATCCAAAACAAATTAACTTAAACTACATTCTGATACTAGAAAAATAAAAATAGACTTATATAAATGTTGATAAAAGTTAAGTAGGTATAATAAAATATGCATCTATGATATATCATTTATTAAAAAAGAACAATTTGGTATTAGTGGGCTTCTTTCAAAAAAACATTAGGGGGGTGCAATTAAAACTGTTATGAAAACTCAGGTCGCAAATACGTAAAGGCTGAGAAATGCTGTTTTAATGGATGATTATTGTACTAGGGTGTTGTACCATGTTAGCCATAATGAATGTAGTGAGAAGTCAAGAAAAATGATACGTTTTATTGGCTAAATAAAAAGATTACAATATGCAAGCTTTTGAGGCAACTTAGGCCCCGTTTTCAGATAAGTTGGAATCAAGAAGAAGAGGCCTGAGTTGCCTCAAAAGCTTGCATATTGTAATCTTTTTATTTAGCCAATAAAACGTATCATTTTTCTTGACTTCTCACTACATGGATGATTATTGTAATATGGATGTGGTCAAATCCAAACTATTAGTAGAGTTTAAAAAACTGTTTAAAGAATTCCATGACTTAAATAACTCTTAAACACTATTACACCAGGCTGTGTCAGAGAATGAAATGAATAAGGATCAACAATATTGGTTTGAGCCCAAGGCAGTTTCATTCAATAGATTTATGAAGGAAGTTAATATTTGGATTAATGAGGTGAAGAGAAGAAACAAGAAAATTTAGTGAGGGTGTCTTTCCTGGAGATAGAGTATCAGTGGCATTATCTAGAAAGTTTAGAAAATCTAAAACAAGCTCTGTGTGTTCTTTAATATTCTTGGCGTCTTCTACAAGGTTAAAGGCAGAGCTGGAAAAGGCTGCATTGTTAGCCAAGGTAGAAGTACTGAAGAAAAGGCACAGGGAGAGGAAATTAAACTTAAGACTGAAAGAGAGCAACTTGAATTGCAAACTGCACTTGCTGTTACTGATGCACAGCTTAAGGTTTTGGATAAATATGAAGAGTTACAGGCAGTGTGGGGAATCAGCCCAGCTACAGACAGAAAGACCTTTTCCTTCTTCACAGCATACAATGCACAATCCCAAACAAACCAATAAACCCAGTCCCTTCTTTCAATCTCCTTACCTTTCCTCTGCCTCAACTCCTCCCTTCGCAAGCTCTGTCCTCTGCCTCCCGACTCCGACTCCCTGAATGGAGTGAGGCGGCCCCTTTTATACTTCATCAATGCTGTGCCTCTGATGCAAACTAGGATGGCTCCCCTCTCATGTCTCAGGGGAGATATTGCCTCTCTCCCAGTCCTTCCATTCTCCAAGCATCCCGGTCGGGCAAGTGTCCCAGCTGTCCACCACAACAGCAAGTGACATACAAGGTGATACAGAGTGAACAGCAAGTTTCATATGGTGAACTTTAGTTACCGCCTGTCTCAATTAGGGCTTCTCAGAATAATAACACAGTGAGATGTGATGCAGAAAAGCCTGGGCCACACGCTGGTGCTGCTGGACAGTTGGAAGGCTCTGCAAATTCAGAAGCTTTGTTTGCTGTAATGCAAAGGCAGAATTATATTACAGAATCACTAGTAAAGCACCAAAGATTGTCTACATTACCACCTCAAAACATTCCCATTTTCAATGGAGACCCTCAGGAATATTGACTGTTTATCAGAGTATTTGAACACTGCGTGGAAAGAAAAAAGACAACAGCAGGGATCCAAACTGTATCAAGCAGCATTCTGCTGGCTAGCCCAAGGATTTAGTGAGAAGTTGTCTTCATGTGGACTCCAACCAGGGTTACTGTGAGGCCAAGAGACTCCTGAAAGAGCATTTTGGAGATGAATATAAAACACAAATTTAAGCTCAAGCAAAAGAGGGCAAATCACCCCGAATGTTGTATTTTATAAGCCTTGCCTTTTTTGTCATGGTGAGCATATAATGGGTCAGTATAAAAAACATCAGAAATCATCTCATAAAGAAAAGTTGGATTTACTCAGAATTAATGGCCTATACTTTAGTTATCTGATGCCTGGGCATAGGAGGAAATCCTGTGAGGAGAAATTATGTTGCCAGCTCTGTTCACTGATACACCCTACACTGGTGCACATAAAATCTAAACATAAAGCAACACATAAGAAGAGGGAACTAAGCTTACAGTGATCAGTGGATTTGTGGATCCAGAAAGTAAAGCATGTGTCGACACTGGGATCGGTTGTTCCAGTACAAATAAAGGGAAAGAAGGGCAATAAGGTGGTTACTTCATATGCATCCTTAAATCCAGGCAGTAATGCCTTTTTCTGCATACAAGAGCTTATGAATGAGCTAAACATTTGTGGGCCACCATGGAAGAGCAAAACGTTGTTCAGAGTACCATTGTAACAGATGTGAGGGTGAGCTGTCTGAATGATAACAACTTCATTGGGTTAATGTTTTCCAGAAGGAGATTTCCAGTACACAAAGATAACATCCCACAGCAGGTTGATATTGACAGGTGGCTTCATCTGAGAAGAGTGAAAATCTCCCACATCAATGTAGAAAAAGGACTGCTGATTGGTACTAACATACCAAAGGCAATAGAACCAGATGAGGTAATCCACAGTGTAGACAAAGGACCTTATGCTGTGAGGACTGGGCTTGGGTGGGCAGTGGATGGACCACTGAGAGAGGGCAGCAGCAATGGAACAAAATATGGAATAAGATACTGTATGTACTGTCAAATTAAATACTGTATCTGTGGCCAAACTTGAAGAATTGTGGAGTCAGCAATTCAAACACTGAAAGAAAGTAGACAATAAGAACAATAATGCCAAACGTGGATCTCCTATTTATGGATAGAGTGTCTCAGTCATCCCATTTAATAAATGGACACTACTGTATTGGCTTACCATTTGTCACAGGAGGCTGGGGGTCAGACCCAACCGGAACGCCTGGAACGACCAGGAGGTGGTCTATGTGTCCCCCGGGCCACGAGGGGGCAACCTACCTGGATGTTGAGGGGACCACGGGGAAGTAGCAAGGAGGCTCAAGCCCACTGGGGCCCATGGCCACTGCCAGGGGGTGCCCCGAGTGTCATGGAGTCCAGAAGATCAACACTTCTGCCACACCTGGGAAGGTGGAGGAAGAACCTTCCAGGGACACCCAGAGTGCTTCCTGGTGCAAGGGCAGTACTTCCACCACACCAGCAAGTGCTGCCGGAAGAGTGTCATCAGGCACCTGGAGCACATCTGGGTGGGAATAAAAGGGGCCACCTCACTCCAATCAGGGTGCTAAAGTCGGGAGCAGGAGCAGAACGAAGCTCCCGGAACAAGAGGAAGAAAGGCAGCCCACGGACATTTAAAGGCCCGTACGTAAGGGTGTTTGGTGCTGAAGCACTGTGTGTGGCGCAGGACTATTTGGAACGTGTAAATAGTTTAATAAACGTGTGTGGCATTGATATCCGGTGTCTGTCTGTCTGTGGTCGGGCTGTCTATCACACATTAAAAACTACAGAATTAATTATGCCTAACAATCACACATTGTTTTATCTTGGTAGAGTAATATATATATTGCTCTACTTTCCCCTATTGTATTATTAACATGTAGCCTTAGAATGCCTGATCTCTCAGACTTACCACTGTATATAAGGTATTATTGTATATGCCTTATCCCCACCTTCCCTTCTATATCTATAACCTCAGGCAATTAGTTGTAGTAAAAAGACAAGCAGGAGTTAAGTTACACATAAAATAATGTATTACTGATAATATTCTTAAATAATAGCAAAATGCAAAGTACATTTGAATATTGGCAACCATACAACCTGATAAAATGGTGATGTGTAACTCAGGTGGCACACAGACTTGTAGTTACTTAATGTCTCTAGTTAAAGAATCATTGGTGCTCAGCTTTTAGCCACATGTCTGTTCAAAATGGCTGAAGCTGTGCTCTTCATTGTGTTGTCTTCAGTTCATGGTGTGATGGTCTTCTTCAGTTGTTAGCAAGAGAAAGATACTTCTACATCATATGTTGGTTAGAAAGAGAGAGAATGTGGTTGAGCAAGCAAATTTATAGGTTTTCTGTCCAACCCCCTACAGCCAATAGGATATCATGGTACTTAAAGGCCTCTTAGACTAGCCAATTACAAACAGCCATACCTCAGACCAATGGGGGAAATAGTACATCTTAACACCTGCAACCCCCCAAGACCATATGTTAAGCTAACCTGGCTTTGTGTGGGGGATGAGAGAAAGACTTTAGCAAAGAAACACTCGACAAACTGGTTTAAGACACATCCCCCAAATCCTGTCGTAAAATGACAAAGAAAAGTCATAAACGGGGGGGAAAACACGAATGCCTCTCACCAAAGTAACACTAAATTACATTGCTTCGCCTAAATTACAAGAAAAGACATACAAAACATTTATCAAGTTATATGCAAAATCTTACATCACAGCACACATTATCTTTGCAATGTGCATTAAATTCCATCAATCCATTCATTATCCAACCCGCTATATCCTAACTACATGGTCACGGGAGTCTGCTGGAACCAATTCCAGCCAGCACAGGGCGCAAGGCAGGAAACAAACCCCAGGCATGGTGCCAGCCAACCACAGGTGCATTAATTTTGATTAGGAAATTCATTAAAAACCCTTCATTTCATTTGGACTATATCACCTTCCTGAATGATATGCTCATTAAAGGCTATGCAGTAAAGTTGCTGGAAAAGACCGCAATCGCAGTGATGGAGGGGTGTGGTACATTCTCCATGATGGGGTATACCATCCCTAGAAACACAAGATTCATGTGGTATTTGATTGTGCAGCTTCATTTCTAGGGACCACACTAAAAGAGTAACTTCTTCAGTGGGCAGACATTAGTCACCACTAATTGGTGTTATTACAAGGTTCCGTCAACAATCTGCGGCATAGTAGAAGGTCAACTTGTCACAACTGCAGTGTCACCTGTACTCATGATTTCCCTGCTAGTTGGAGGACCATTGTTTTAACGCCATATCCAGAACAAAAAAAAAAAATGTAATAGCCTAAAACAACAACAACAAAAAAACAAATAGGTGCGCTGTGTTGGGCAGATGAAAAATCTGGAAATAGTGTGGTGGTCCTGGACTACGCTGACATTGTGTGTGGTGCACTCAAAAAAGAAAAAAAAAAAGAGTGGCCACAATAGTTATTTCTTATTAATGTAATACATTGCTGAAAGTGAATGCTATTTGGGAAACAAAGGGTCTCTGTTATGGAGTGGACCGTGAAAACGGATTGAGGAATGGAAAAGTAATTGGTAGGAATGTGTTTTACACTGAAATGGTTCTGTCAGGGTTGCAGTAAAGGGACGAATTTCTGCCTACCCCTCAGATGCAACTTGGACAATGAACGGAAAGCGGTGTTCTCTCATTGCTGCTCCACTTTACCTATTCCACAGGTTAGTGTACAATAAATTAGAATATTTAACCTTTTAACTGAGAACCAAGTATACTCTGAACATTACACTAGTATGCTTATATGTATTGCTACAGAGACGTGAAGTTAAAACTTGCTAAATGCAGGCGGCAAGCTGCTTGTTTGCGAAGACCGCTGCACTGCAGATAGATGGCGGTGTTGTGGAATACTACCCAGTCAAGAGTGTGGCATTTTAAATAGTTGTTCAGCTCCTAAACACTTGGTACTGTTGTTAAATGTATATTTTGTAAACTGTATTAGCTGTAAATAAGTTATAGAATGGTTGAGATGTTTTTGATGAATGGTTATTGCTGTATTATGTTGCTAAACATGTATAAGTATGAAGCGGTTAGTTATGAAAGTGTTTGAAATATGATAAGAGTAGCATTGAAAATTTTTGATTAACACTAACCTTTACAAGTACCATACATTTACACCAGCTGTTAAAGACTTTAATCAAATGTATGTTTTCATTGTATAATAGTAACAATAAGAGCAGATCACTACTCAAAACGTTTATTTTGAGAACTGGGGATGCTCAAACTGGCGACTTTTTGAATAGGAATCAGTAGCTCTTACCGCTGTACCACCAAAGAAGCCACGACAACAAACCACACTAACCATATTTCTTTTTATTTGGTTATAGTCTTGAATAAAAGCACACTTGTTCTGTTATATTTGTACCTTTTCTTAAAGTGCTTATTTGATATTTGGACTTCAGTCTTCACACATTATACACTTCATGTCAAACTTTTGTTGTCAGTACTAAAACATGAAAAAAGTTTGTCTTTTAGGTATGTGTTCAACATTTCCTGCATTTCCTGTCATCCTACACTTACATAGATCTTTGTAGACATGGAGCACACGTGGAATGCATGTGTTCCAAATAACAATATATTTTTTTAGCCTATATAGGCTCTAGGACTCCCTGATAAAAAAAAAGCTTGAACTGGGAGATGTTTTTGCACTTTCTGCAGTGGTTGGGAGGATGGGATAGCAGGCTGCTTGCTGCTTGGGATTATCAACACATTTACAAGATAAAAGACGCTGATGAAGAGGTGCGAGCGGATTTAAGGTGGGCTGGATTTACCCATTTTTTCGTAAGCTTTGGTAATTCTACTGTTACAAGATACAATGAACAGCTTTTCTCCTACCTGATTACTGATTTGACCTGTTAGGGGATGTTTCTTTCTTTAAAAAGATGTTACATTTCTACCACAACATGTAGATTATACCCTATGTAGGATAGTCAGTCTGAAGGAGATTTGAAACTGCAAAGTGGTGGCAGCGGAAAGTGTAGTTAGGCAGCATAGGATGGTGGTCTGTAGGATAACCTTGGAGATTAAGAAGAGGAGGAAAGTGAGGGTAGAGCCAATGATTAAATGGTGGAAGTTGATAAAGGACAGCATATGACAGGGTGCCTCAAGAGGACTTGTGGTATTGTATGAGGGTGTCGGGAGTGATAAAGAAGTATGTAAAAGTTGTGCAGGATATGTACTATACGAGGGAAGTGTGGCAGTGGTGAGGTCTGCAGTAGGAGGGACAGAAGCATTCAAGGTAGAGGTTGGATTACATCAGGGATCGGCTCTGAGCCCTTTCTTATTTGCAATGGTGGTGGACAGATGAGATCAGACAGGAATACCCGTGGATTCTGAAGTTTGTGGATAATATTGTGATCTGTAGTGAGAGTAAGGAGCAGGTCGAGGAGACACTGGGAAGGTGGAACTATGCTCTAAAGAGGAGAAGAATGAAGGTCAGTAGGACCACCACAACAAAATACATGTGTGTGAATGAGAGGGAGGTCAGTGGAATGGTTAGAATGCATGAAGTAGAGTTGGCGAAGGTGGATGAGTTTAAATATTTGGAATCAACAGTACAGAGTAATGGGGAGTGTAGAAGAGAGTGCAGGCAGGGTGGAATTAGAGAAGAGTGTCAGGAGTGATTTGTGACAGACAGATATCAGCAAGAGTGAAAGGGAAGGTTTACAGATCGGTAGTGAGACCAGCTATGTTATAAAGGTTGGAGATGGTGGCACTGACCCAAAAAATGGAGACAGAGCTGGAGGTGGCAGAGCTAAAGATGTTAAGATTTGCATTTGGTGTGACGAGGATGGATAGGAATAGAAATGCGGACATTAGAGAGTCAGCTCAAGCTGGACAGTAAGGAGGCAAATCTAGAGAGGTTAGATTGCATTGGTTTGGACGTGTGCAGAGGAACGATGCTGAGGATATTGGGAAAAGAATGCTAAGGATAGATCTGCCAGGTAAGAGGGAAAGAAGAAGGCCAAAGAGACGGTTTATGGATGTGATGAGAGATGACATGAAGGTGGTAGGTGTAATGGAGCAAGATGGAGAGGACAGAAAGACATGGAAAAGGATGATTCGCTGTGGCAACTGCTAATGGGAGCAGCAAAAGAAGATGATGTTTCAGCTGTGATACTGAGTTAGTGGAAAAATCAGGCAGAGAGTGAAAGACAGATCAAGTGTCATTAGTAATGGAATGGCTGCCTTGCAAGATCAGAGACCAGTGAAGGCATTTAGGGGCCCAGAAGATAGCCTACAAAACTGGGCTGTTCCTTAGATGAGGACATGCTGCATGGCAGAGTGAGATGGAGAGGTTCTCATTTAGACCAATATCCCTTCTCTGCAAATATGTATTTCTGCATTCCCTTAAAAACCATTTATATATAAATTGTAAAAATGAAAGGGAAAACCTCAATGTGCTGTGACAATTGCATTGTGAGATTGTAACAGACATGTCTGAGGACCATAGACATCAAAGGAAGGATGAAAAAACATATTCCACTAGAAGAGGTCTATTTGGTCAGTTTTACACTCTGTTTGGATCCTTTACCTATCACAATGCTTTATATATTATAGGAACAAAAGACAGAAGAAATCCAACAAGAGCATAAACATTCATATCTAACTATATATGTATGTGTATATGTAACTATGTATATTTTTAAATATACAGTATATTTGAAGTAAGACCCAACCAAATATTATAAATTACATTAAAAAAGAGGTCCTTGTCTCTATTTTGGTAAAACTTTTTGATGATAACCTTCCACCCCATCACAAATGCCACAAATACACTGTATACAATGAACAATGTGATAAAAAATATTACAAGTAAGAATTCAGCAAATTAACTGCTGCATATGATGAACACTATTATGATTACTGGAGTGAAATAAAAAAAAAAGGATCCCGCTATTTAAGAAAGGGTCTGTCAATTTGTTGCTTCAGTTCCCCTCCATAGTTAAAACATGTCACCTATACCTTAGACTTGGCCTCAAAGACAGATGTGTCCAGTCTCTTGCCTTTAACATCCACTTTCAATATCACATCACTTTTGATAATATGATATTTTATTACATTTCAAAGCAATAATAACCATAATCAGAGATATCATAAAGTTCTCCTCTCTTCTAAGAAATCCAGAACTGTATTCTGCAATGAAAAAGTAATTTCCTGACTGACTCTGCTTCCTTTTCCTTTTGTTATTTTTCCTCCTCATCCGCTTCCTGTCCTTGTGTTTGCTTCTGTTGTTCTTAAACAGACCACTAAATAAAAAAATTAACAACCCAGAAAAACACTGCAGCACTGGCTACTGTGATGGACGGCCGGAGTTTCAGTCTTGCTGGGACGTCCCTCAAATAAAAGAAAGAGCCTTTTTAGGGCACTACATCCCCCGGGACACTAGGTGGCAGTTCCCCTGGATGAAAATGGAGTCCGTTACTTCAGCCCTGTTGGGTACCATGGGTGCCACCAGGGGGAGCTCACCAAGAACCTGGGGATTATTACGGTGACACTAATCCGGAAGTACTTCAGAGTCATGATGACGGAAACCCACAGTACCTCCGGGATATCTGAAGAAGGCATTTGATCCAGATCAAGGAATACTTCCGGGTCATGGACTTTAAAAAGGACTATGTGAAACCCAGCAGATCGAGTCGGAGTTGGGTGGTAGAGGACGGAGCTGCTGGGAGTGGAGGATTGTGATTGTTTATTATTATTGATTATTGATTTGAGAATTGTGGAGTGTGCAGTGCTTTGTGCCCTTTATTGAAGAAATATTATTAAAGAATCTTCTTGGTGTTTCAAACATGTGTACTGGACGTTGGTCTGGTGGGTTCAACGGGGCAACAGCACCTCTAGCGTCTGCACTACGTATAATCTTAGATGTACTGTAGTTTCCAGTGTCAGCCTCTGTATTTGTTTGCCTCTGTATGTAAAAGAGTACAGATCATAGAAAAACAAAATTCATATTTATGAAACCCACCACTATAACAGGGGTTTTTTTTTGTATTCAATGAAATTTAGAAGGGGGTGGGTGAGAGTAAGAATTGTGAAAAAGAGAAATAAGTTGGAAAATGCTAACCTTGCAAAGACTTGTATATTTTTCCATAAAAATAGCAGTCTTCACAATTCTTATTGTTAGTTGAGTAATCTTTAAATATAATTAATAAATTGGAGTCAAATTAATGCTCCTTTATTCAATGTTTGTTTAAGTGGTGTGATAGAACATTAGAACAATCTCGCTATGAACAGGCCATTCAGCCCAACAAAGCCTGCCAGTCCTATCCACTTGTTTCCTCCAAGAAAACATCAAGTCGAGTTTTGAAAGTCTCTAACGTCTTACTGTCCACCACACTACTTGGTAGCTTATTCCAAGTGTCTATCGTTCTTTGTGTAAAGAAAAACTTCTTAAAGTTTGTGCGAAATTTACCCTTAACAAGTTTCCAACTGTGTTCCTGTGTTCTTGATGAACTCATTTTAAAATACAAGTCTCGATCCATTGTACTAATTCCCTTCATAATTTTAAACACTTCAATCATGTCACCTCTTAATCTTCTTTTGCTTAAACTGTAAAGGCTCAGCTCTTTTAATCTTTCCTCATAATTCAACCCCTGTAGCCCTGAATCAGCCTAGTCGCTCTTCTCTGGACCTTTTCTAGTGCTGCTATGTCCTTTTTGTAGCCTGGAGACCAAAACTGCACACAGGACTCCAGATGAGGCCTCACCAGTGAGTTATAAAGGTTGAGCGTCACCTCCTGTGACTTCTGTGTACTCCACAGATCGTGCTATATAACCTGACATTCTGTTAGCCTTCTTAATGGCTTCTGAACACTGTTGGGAAGTTGATAGCTTGGAGTCCACTGTGACTCCTAAATCCTTCTCATAAGGTGTACTTTCGATTTTCCGACCGCCCATTGTGTATTCAAACCTAATATTTTTACTTCCAATGTGTAATACTTTACATTTACTGACATTAAATTTCATCTGCCACAAATCTGCCCAAGCCTGTATGCTATCCAAGTCCTTCTGTAATGATATAACGGATTCCAAATTATCTGCTAATCCACCTATCTTGGTATCATCTGCAAACTTCACCAGCTTGTCACTTATATTCCTATCTAAATCATTTATATACAGTATATTATAAACAGCAGTGGCCATAGCACTGCCCTCTGCTGGTCACCACTCTTAACATCGGCCAGTTCTGATGAGGTTCCTCGCACCATCACCCTCTGCTTCCTGTGTCTGAGCCAATTCTGCACCCATCTAAAAACATCACCCTGAACTGCCACTTCTTTTAACTTGATGCCCAACCTCTCATGTGGCACCTTATCAAATGCTTTCTGAAAGTCCAGATAAATAATATCATAAGCTCCACTTTGATTGTCTCCTTTTGTTGCCTCCTCATAGAATTCCAGCCTGTTAGTAAAACACGACCTCCCTCTTCTGACCCCATGCTGACTGTTCAGAATAACTCCTGTCCTTGTCATGTGTTGCTCTATCTTATCTTTAATAATTCCTTCCATTAATTTTCCTGTGATGCTTGTTAAGCTTACTGGCCTATAGTTGCTCTGATCGGCACTTTCACCCTTTTTATATAATGGGATGATATTTGCCATTTTCCAGTCCTTTGGAATCTCTCCAGTGCTCAGTGACTTCCTAAAAATATGTGTCAAGGTTTATATCTGAACTCACTAGCCTCCTTAAGAACACGAGGATAAATATTATCTGGGCCTGGTGATTTGTTTGATTTTATCTTATTTAATCTGAGCAGCACTTCTCCCTCTACAATTTCCAAATCCTTCAGTACCTCCTTAGTTATCCCTGTTACTGCTCTGAGGTTATCCACTTGCTCACTTGTGAACACCTCAGAAAAATGTAAGTTTAGGGCGTCTGCTATTTCATTGTCTGTATCTTTTAATTCCCCTTTACTATTCCTGATGAACTTGACCTCCTCCTTAACTGTTCTTTTACTACTAAAATACTGAAAGAATCTCTTGGGGTCTTCTCTCGCCTTATCTGCTATATTCCTCTCCAACTGTCTTTTAGCCTCCCTGATATCCTTCTTAATGGTTGCCCTCATTTTCTCATACGCGCTATGGTTCTCTTTGCAGTCATTAGTCTTATATGCCTTATACAGCAGTTTTTTCCTTTGCAACTTCTTTTTTTAAATTTTTATTAATCCATTGTGGAGTTTTTTTAGTTTCCTGTTACTTCCAAATTTAGGTCTGTATCTGTCCTGCATTACATGTAAAACATTTTTAAACCTGTTCCACTGCTCCTCGACTGTCTCCATATTTAAAAGCTTATCCCAGCTTTTTACAAATGCAACACTTAAAAATGTGCATAAAAGTACTGATCCTTTACTGTATTTGGGGTCCCTTGTGAGCCTATATGGTTAAGGCAAATGATGAAATAATTTTATACTATTTTAAGATATTTTTATAGTAAATTGTTGCTGAAATTAATAAGGTTTACCTGGGGATCTGCATTCATGCTGTATTATATGTTCCTGTGAGAGCTATAAACATGACATCATTGATGCCGAAGCTCCTTCTCGTCCTACAAAGAAATCCATAAGTTGTCATCCCAACCTAAACTTCCAATAGGAGAAAAATTTAAGAGCTTAAGCCAGGCCAGATTAATATTAAAAGATTTTCACCTTCCTTATTTAAACCCAAAGCAAATTACTGTAAAAAGTGAATACACAATAACTTTTTCTTATGAAACGTCTGTATTACAGGTAGAATAAAAGTAGTAAAGAAAAAAGGCCTTTTAATCCTAGAGCACTGATTCACAGGGCATGGAAGGTCTCCAAATTCCAGCGGAGCCTCATGGACATTGTAGTTTTTATGAACAGCCCTGCTGGATACCATGGGGGCCACCAGGAGCCGCTATAGGGAGGCTTGGAAAGTGTTATTTGTCCTATGCCCCGGAAGTACTTCCAAGTCATATGAATGGAAGGAATGATGTACTTCCAGGGTGAGAAAAAAGGACTTTTATCTGACCCGGAAGTGATAAGGAATTATGGACTGAAGGATGAAAACACACATACTGTACATATATATGTTACAATTATGAAAAATCCATACCATTCTATTGGTATTAATTAAACATTTTCTGATATAAAAAAGCAGACATAGAGATTTGCTTAATAAAATGTTGGCCATAAAAAAAGGACTTTGCTCTTCTGCTTCTGTATACTTTGTCCCATCTCTGGTCTGAGGTTTCTCCATGTTCTAGCTCAGTAAGCATTTGCTTGATTTCAGGTGTTAACTCCTATTTTATATTCCTTAATTATTATCAGTTGTTTCTCATATATTATTTCAAAAAGATGATTGAGATGTGCCAAGTAGTTATAGGCCAGTAAGTTTAACCTGCTGTAACAAGGTTATTTGTGCAAATATAATTTGTGAAATTTCCAAGTAGCCAAAAACTGCATTCCACACTGGCAGCCCTACTTTATGTAAGCACTCGTATTTATCTGTTATAATAATACTTAGCCAAACAGAGAACATGCAGATTTTCATACAGAAGCTAGCAATAGATTTTAACTTCCATACCACAGTATTTAGGGTTCTCTTGGAAGGACTTGATGATGATGGTCCTGCAGACTTCTGGCTTTTAATCCATCAATGTAGGAACATCGTGGTGCTTTGATTAGGTGGTGATGGCGCAGATCGCCACTACAGAAAACCAGGAAAAGAAACAGAAGAGAGAGTAGAGGTCAGTACGGATTTTAAAGCCACCATGAATAGTTATTATAATGAATTGAACATACAGAGTATGAGGATTAAATGAAGGTGAAGTTACCAGAAAGCCATGTTAAAGTAATGTGTTTTCAGCAGTGTTTTAAAGTGCTCCACCGTATCAGTCTGCCGAATTCCTATTGGCAGGCTATTCCAGATTTTAGGTGCATAGCAGTAGAAGGCCACCTCACCACTTCTTTTAAGTTTTGTTCTTGTAATTCTTACGAGACACTCATTTGAGGATCTAAGGTTACGATTTGGAATATAAGGTGTCAGACACTCCGATATATAAGATGGGGCGAGATTATTTAATGCTTTGTAAACCATAAGCAGAATTTTAAAGTCAATTCTGAATGACACAGGTAACCAGTGTAGTGACATTAAAACTGGAGAGATGTGCTCAGATTTTCTTTTCTTAGTTAGGATTCTAGCAGCTCCATTCTTAAGTGAAAAAATGCTGTTCTAGTGATCTGATGAATATGCAATTTAAAATTCAGGTTACAGTCAACAGTTACCCCTAAGTTCTTTACCTCCATCTTGACTTTTAATCCTAATGCATCAAGCTTATTTCTAATAATCTTATTGTCTCCATTATTGCCAATTACTAAGATTTCTGTTTTCTCTTTATTTAACTTGAGAAAATTACTATTCATCCATTTAGAAAAACAGACATTGTGTTAGTGAATTAACAATGTTGGGGTCATCAGGTGCTATTGATAAGTAAAGCTGTGTGTCACCAGCATAGCTGTGGTAGCTCACGTTGTGCCTCGAGTTAATCTGACCTAACGGAAGCATGTAGATTGAGAAGAGCAGCGGACCCAGGATAGAGCCTTGTGGAACACCATATTTCAGGGGTCTTTGAGTTGTAATTCCCACAACTAACAAAGAATTTTCTCCCTGCCAGGTAGGATTCAAACCAATTTAAGACACTGCCAGAGAGGCCCACCCATTTACTAAGGCGATTTCTAAGAATATTGAGATCAATGGTGTCAAATGCAGCACTCACATCTAAGAGGATGAGAACAGATAAATGGCCTCTGTCTGCATTCACCTGCAAGTCATTTACTACTTTACCGAGTGCAGTTTCTGTGCTGTGATTTGTTCTGAAACCCAACTGAAACTTATCAAGAACAGCAAGTTTATTGAGGTGGTCATTTAACTGCATAATGGCTGCCTTCTCTAAAATTTTACTTAAGAAAGGCAGGTTAGAAATGGGTCTAAAATTTTCAAAAGCAGAGGGGTCAAGATTATTTTTCTTGAGCAGGGGTTTAACTGAATGGGCCATGTTCCATGCCTCTATTGTTGAGGCGGCTGACCGGACCTGTGGCCGCAAGGTGGTCGGTGCCTGTCATGGCGGCAATCCCCGAACCCGTTGGTGGACACCGGCGGTGAGGGATGCCGTCAAGCTGAAGAAGGAGTCCTATAGGACTTTTTTGTCCTGTGGGTCTCTGGAGGCAGCTGATAGGTACCGCAGGCCAAGCGAACGCTGCTTCGGTTGTTGCTGAGGCAAAACTTCGGGCATGGGAGGAGTTTGGAGAGGCCATGGAGAACGACTTTCAGACGGCTTCGAGGAGATTCTGGTCCACCGTCCGACGTCTCAGTAGGGAAACAGTGCAGTGTCAACACCGTATATAGTGGGGATGGTGCGCTGCTGACCTCAACTCGGGACGTTGTGGGTCGTTGGGAGGAGTACTTCGAAGACCTCCTCAATCCCACTAACATGCCTTCCAATGAGGACGCAGAGCCTGGGGACTCTGAGGTGGGCTCTCCCATCTCTGGGACTGAAGTCACCGAGGTGGTCAAAAAACTCCTTGGTGGCAGGGCCCCGGGGGTGGATGAGATACGCCCGGAGTTCCTTAAGGCTCTGGATGTTGTAGGACTGTCTTGGTTGACACGCCTCTGCAACATCGCATGGACATCGGGACAGTGCCTCTGGATTGGCAGACCGGGGTGGTGGTCCCCCTCTTTAAAAAGGGGGACCGGAGGGTGTGTTCCAACTATAGAGGGATCACACTCCTCAGCCTCCCTGGAAAAGTCTATTCGGGGGTTCTGGAGAGGAGGGTCCGTCGGATAGTCGAACCTTGGATTCAGGAGGAACAGTGTGGTTTTCGTCCCTGGTCGCGGAACAGTGGACCAGCTCTTCACCCTTAGCAGAGTCCTGGAGGGTGCATGGGAGTTTGCCCGACCGGTCTACATGTGTTTTGTGGACTTGGAAAAGGCATTCGACCGTGTCCCTCGGGAATCCTGTGGGGGTGCTCGGGAGTATGGGGTACCGGACCCCTGATAAGAGCTGTTCGGTCTCTGTACAACCGGTGTCAGAGCTTGGTCCGCATTGCCGGCAGTAAGTCGAGCCCGTTTCCAGTGAGTGTTGGACTCTGCCAGGGCTGCCCTTTGTCACCAATTCTGTTCATAACTTTTATGGACAGAATTTCTAGGCGCAGCCAGGGTGTTGAGGGGGTCCGGTTTGGTGGACTCAGGATTGGGTCACTGCTTTTTGCAGATGATGTTGTCCTGTTTGCTTCATCAGGCCGTGATCTTCAGCTCCTCTGGATCGGTTCGCAGCTGAGTGTGAAGCGGCTGAGATGGGAATCAGCACCTCCAAATCCGAGAGCATGGTCCTCAGCCGGAAAAGGGTGGAGTGCCCTCTCAGGGTTGGGGGAGAGATCCTGCCCCAAGTGGAGGAGTTCAAGTATCTCGGGGTCTTGTTCACGAGTGAGGGAAGAATGGAGCGTGAGATCGACAGGCGGATTGGTGCGGCGTCCACAATGATGCGGGCTCTGCATCGGTCTGTCGTGGTGAAAAAGGAGCTGAGCCGTAAGGCAAAGCTCTCAATTTACCAGTCGATCTACGCTCCTACCCTCACCTATGGTCATGAGCTATGGATAGTGACCGAAAGAACGAGATTGCGAATACAAGCGGCTGAAATGAGTTTCCTCCGCAGGGTGTCTGGGCTTTCCCTTAAAGATAGGGTGAGAAGCTCAGTCATCCGGGAGGAGCTCAGAGTAGAGCCGCTGCTCCTCCGCATCGAGAGGAGTCAGATGAGGTGGCTCGGGCATCTGATCAGGATGCCTCCTTGACGCCTCCCTGGTGAGGTGTTCCGGGCACGTCTAACCGGGAGGAGGCCCCGGGGAAGACCCAGGACACGCTGGAGGGACTATGTCTCCCGGCTGGCCTGGGAACGCCTTTGGGATTCTCCCCTGAAGAGCTGGAAGAAGTGGCCGGGGAGAGGGAAGTCTGGGCCTCTCTGCTTAAGCTGCTGCCCCCGCGACCCAACCTCGGATAAGCGGAAGAGGATGGATGGATGGATGGAGGGGTTTAACTACAGCAGTCTTATGACAGTCTGGGAAGACCCCCATATCTAATATCGAGTTTACAATGTCAAGAATATTATCAATTAGCACGCCTGATCCTTCTTTGTAAAGACTTGTAGGTATCGGGTCAAGGATGCAGGTGGAGGGTTTCAGTTGAGAAATTATTTTATGTAAATCAGGTAAATCTATCCTGGTGAAAGAATTGAATTTGTTCATAACAGAGTACTGGGGCTCAGGAGGATCTGCAGTGTTGGTGAGATATACTATGTTATTTCTAATATCATTAATTTTTTGGTTAAAGAATACAGCAATAGCCTCACAGATTTTACTGGAAGTACTTAGGCGGCATTCCTTTGAGTTACCTGGTTTAGCAGATGATCTATCGTAAAGAATAAGACTCTGGGATTACTAGCATTGTTATTTATAATCTTAGAGAAATAGCAGCGCCTCTCAAGACGGACTGTGTTATTGTATTCTGTTATTTTAACCTTCAATATCTCATAGTGAATAGTTAGTTTAGTCTTCCTCAATTGACGCTCAGGTCTGCGGCATGTTCTTTTTAAATCCGACACTCTTTGGGTCTTCCATGGTATAACAATGCTAGAGGATTTGATGGACAAAAGACAGCTGTAAGTCATGTTAGACTGGCAGAGGATGTGTGTGAGGGGCACACAAGCATGTTATTTTAAAAAGTGCTGATGTCCGCTTGACCAATATTTTTGAAAAAAAAAAACAGAAAAGGTAAAGGTATTAATAACCAACCAATTCTCTGGTAGTTAACAATATCTGACATGAATTCTATGAATATGTAATTATGTGAGTTTTTATAATGACGAGGATACAGCACAATGTCAGATGCAAACCTAGGTTATCAACATTCCTCACTGGATGGTTCATCTGTGTGTCAGAATTCTCCCACTGTGCTTGGAGATTCCCCTGCTTCTCTCTGGCTTGAACATGTATGTATGATATATATTATGATATATTATGATACAGTATATTATAATATAAATTAATAGGAATGAAATGTTACCTTTGAAGCAAGCTAAATACATATATCTCTTTTGTACCATATTTCTCTCGTAATTATTTTCTGCAATGGGTACAAAGAGGATGGTATTGGCTCTAGCCAGTTCTGCATTAAAAAAACATATCCCAGAGGAGAAAGATGCCCCCTGCTGGATACATCTGTGCCACGGATAAATTGATGGAAGCAATTACTAAGGAAAATATGTGAAGTATTCCATATATAGGAATTAAAATATTAGATTAGAATGCATTCTAATGTGTTTGAAACTTTGAAGTAGACCTTATGAGAAGGATCTTGGATTAGGAAATGATTAACAAGGCTGATATGATGTTAAGTTATATAGCACCTGATGTGTAAAGTACAAATCAAAGGGGCATATTCATAAGTTTTGTAACACACTGGTAAAGTGTCACCTGGAGTACAGTGTTCAGTTTTGGTTTCCTGGATACAAAACAGACAAAAATTCACTAAAAAAAGTCCTGAGAAGAGCAACTAAGCTGACTAAAGACTAAGAGGTCTGAGCTATGAAGAGAGATTGCAGAAGGAAAACCTTTTCAACTGAAAGGAATTCTTCACCTAAAAATATCAATCCATCCATCCATCCATTATCCAACCCGCTATATCCTAACTACAGGGTCACGGGGGGTCTGCTGGAGCCAATATCACCAAACACAGGGTTCAAGACAGGAAACAAACCCCGGGCAGGGCGCCAGCCCACCGCAGGGTGTA
Source organism: Polypterus senegalus (assembly GCF_016835505.1). Classification (NCBI taxonomy): domain Eukaryota; kingdom Metazoa; phylum Chordata; class Cladistia; order Polypteriformes; family Polypteridae; genus Polypterus; species Polypterus senegalus. The sequence goes on along the minus strand of NC_053167.1, from coordinate 144,101,187 downwards.
AACACACACACACACACACTAGGGACAATGTAGAATCGCCAATGCACCTAACCTGCATGTCTTTGGACTGTTGGAGGAAACCCACGCAGACATGGGGAGAACATGCAGACTCCACGCAGGGAGGACCCGGGAAGCGAACCCAGGTTTCCTAACTGCGAGGCAGCAGTGCTTCCCCACTGTGCCGCCCCACCTAAATATATTATCTTCTTTATATGTTTCTTACCCCTTATAGTTTGTAGTGGTGGCTGGGGAAAATTTTTTAATCTCATGTTTTCATAGAGAAAAGTGCTCAATGGCACCCTGTGGTGACCAAGATTCAAGATTCTTTATTTGTCACATACTCAGTTATACAAATACAACATGTAGTGAAATGTGCCCTCATCGGTCATGAAACTATGCATTAAAGTTAACAAATGGATTACATTAAATTGGATTAAAGAGAGAGGTTTAAAAAGGATAGAACTATGGTGATACAATAAATAAAAAGTGTACATCCAAATAAGCATTACAATTATAACCAAGATCTGAACAGTCTGCAAATAAGCAGAATATGTCTGCATTGTAAGTGCAGTGTGTTAATGTAAAAGATCAATGACATGGCAACAGTTGTGATACAGTGAGGTAGAGAATTCAGTTTGTGTTATAATGAACAGTTGAAAAATTTTGTGGTGGCATGTCCAGGTTAAGAAGTCTTATAACCTGTGGATGGAAGCACCTCCTGAGCTTCTTTGTTCTGGCCATAATACTAAAGCATCTTTCTGATTTCAACAGGTCGAACAGATAGTTACTGGCTTGAGACAAGTCTCTGATGATCGTTGTTGCATCTCCTGGTATAATATCCTGTAGGGATGGTAGATCAGATCTGGCACAGCGTTAATATTACGAACACAGCTGTTCCACAGCCAGTAGCTGAGGTTCTGAGTCTAGACAGCACCTCAGAAAAAAGTCCTTACAATCACTGGAGAGACCAGAAACTTGCTCAGCTGCCTCGGAGAATGCTGCCTCACCTTTTTGGACTGGAATTGAATATGTTCAGTCCATGTCAAATCCTCCGTGATGTAAATGCCCAGATATATGAAGCTGACCCCATTCCCCCAATCCAGTTCCATTGATGTTGAGGGGGGTGTTCAACCACTCCTGTTTCTTACCAAAGGCCAAAACCAGCTCCTTGGATTTGCTGACATTCATCTGGAGACAGTTCTCCTGACATTGTGATGACAGATTCTCCACCTACCTCCAAGTATGCTGTCTCATCTTTGTTGGACATAAAGCCCAGAATCACTGTGTTTTCAGTAAATTTGACAATGGAGTTGGATGCGTGCGTGGCCATGCAGTTGTGAGTGTAGAGGGCATAAAGCAGAGGGCTGAGATCCCAGCCATGTGGAGCTTCTGTATTGACTGTGATGGTGCCAGAGGCACAACTTCCAACTCTCACCACCTGTGGTCAGCCTGTGAGAAACTTGAACACCCAGGCACACAGGTAGCCTTTCATTGGCAGGTCTCTAAGCTTGGTGAATAGTCTATGGGGAACAATTGTATTGAAAACTAAACTGTAGTCAATAAACAGCAATCTCACATAGTTCTCATGCTTCATCTCTACAGTTCATGAATGAGGATGGTGTGTGGAACATTGGAGATGGTGTCCTCCATTGATCTACTGAGGTAACAGATGAACTGGAGTTGGTCTGTGGAGCTGGAGATGGATGCTGTAATGAAGACTTTAATGAGTCTCTCAAAAACTTTCATGATTACTGAGTTCAGTGCAACAGGTTGGTAATCACTTCAAGCACATAAGGGCTTATTGTTTTTTGCTATTAGGACAAAAGTGGATCTTTTAAAACAGACTGAGCCAGAGCCTCATTGAAGATGGAGTTGAAGAATCCAGTTTGCTGATCGGCCCAGCAGCACAGCACACAAATGGAGATGCCGCCCAGCCCGGCGCTATCCTGATGTTGCATGCTGCAGCTCCATCAGTAGACTGTGGCTCTAGTGTTAGCGCAATTAATCAGCCTCAAAATGGGCATAGAATACATTACGCTCTTTGGCGAATGCAGAGTCAGCGCTCACAGACATGTTGAATCTGATTTTAAAGTCCATAATTGTGCACAGTCCATACCACATTCGGTGTGTGAAGAACAACTCCACACTCTCGTGGTACCGGTGCATTGTTTCCTTTACAGCACACCGTATGAAGCAGCTTTGTAAGTGCTCATATCATCGGTAGTGAGTCCTGCCTTTTGTATGATTCCATCAACCAACAGTTTTTGGTTAGCAAAAGTCTTTATTGTTACTAGGGGAGTAATATCATTTTCAAGCATGTTAACAAAGTTAATAACTACCTCTGCAAACTCGTTGATGTCGTCTGTGCCAGTCTACATCATCATGGCTTCTGATCGGGCATACCAGCGCTTCACTTCCCTCATTACTGGAGCTTTCAGACGAAACTTTTGTTTATATTCCGACATTAGAAAAACAGCGTTAAGGTCTGATCTCCCAAACACTGGTTGTGAAAAAGCTTTGTAGCCCTGCTTGTACAGTGTGTAACAGTGACCCTGTGTGTTAGCTCCTCTGGTAGAACATGTAACATGTTGATAAAGATTCAGCATAATTTGTCTGAAGTTCTCTTTATTAAAGTCTCCCACCACAATGATCATTGCATCCAGGTGTTTGTTTGGAGTCGCACTAAGCATATCATGTAGTTCAGACAAAGCCGTACCTAAGTCCACATGGGATGGGATGTAGACCACTGTGGTGATAACTGAGCTGAAGTACAAAGCATTTTAAATGGATGGCACTTGATGGTTAGATATTCCAGAGGAGATGAGCAGGAGAGAGAGCCTCACACCACTTGGTGCTTACTATGAAACAGACTCCCCAACCTCTAGATTTGTTAGCCTCCACAGTTCTGTCTATGTGGACCAGTTCTGGATAATGGCAAACAATATGAAAACCATTCATGGAAAAAAAAATGTTCATTTGACAGAACTGGTCACTATTACACTTTTATTCTGTGCTAAACATTTTTCTCTTGTTAAGCATGAAAACATGAAATTAAAAATATTTGTTAGCTCTTCTTACAAAACACATGGAGTGAGTAACATTTGAACAAAATTTTGTTTTAGGGTGGAAAACTCCTTTAACCAGAGGGAGATTAAGAAGTGACATGATTAAAGTGTTTAGATTTATAAAGGGGATCAACAAAGGGAGTCTCAGTTGTTACTTTAAAATGAGTTTGATAAGAACACAGGGGCACAATTGAAAAGTCAAATTTACCCAAACATTAGGAGTTTTCCTTCACATAAAGAACCGCAGACACATAGAATAAATGAACAAGTAGGTGGACAGGAGAACTTGAAACACCTTTAAATCTCGACTTTCACATGCACATGTTGTGCCCAGAGAAAAAAACACGTTGAGATGTGAGGGCATTGGCAAACACTAAAGCTGCAGCTCAGATTAGCGCTGAACATTTTTGTTGTTCTTTGTATACCTTCTGTATTTCTGTGTAAGACAAGAGTGAGACATTTACACTGCTAGATATGTCTTAAAAGTTTGAGTAACTTGACGCTCACACAAAAGCTTTCCTCAACATCCCTTGAGTATGTTTTTAACTGTTGATGTTTTATGGCATTAAGCATTTCCTATATATTTCAACTCATGTTTTTCCCTGGAATGGTTGAGTCCTAACAATATGATTCTTATTTTCTACATTACATTGCATGACTTCTTTGATGACGTGCCTCTCTGCTTTATCTCATCAAAGAAGGCATCAGCTTGTCTCAGGATAGCCTGCAGGGCTTTCAGGATCAGGATGTCCACCTTCATGTCCAGCTCTGTCTCATACCAGTAGTTTCTCACTGGTAAAACACAGGAAACTGGGACACCTACTATTTGACTCACTTTATGTGCCTGGAAATAAATGAGAAAGAATGAATAGTTCAGAGATCACTGGAGAGCTCTGACATTGATATTGAAGCTATTAAATTAAGCATTGTACCATTAACTTTCTTTTTTACACTCACTATAGTTACTTATCTAAACTAATAAAAGGCAAAGCCCTCACTCACTCACTCACTCACTCACTCACTCACTCATCACTAATTCTCAAACTTCCCGTGTAGGTAGAAGGCTGAAATTTGGCAGGTTCATTCCTTACAGCTTCCTTACAAAAGTTGGGCAGGTTTTATATCGAAATTCTACCCGTAATGGTCATAACTGGAAGCTGTTTTTCTCCATTTACTGTAATGGAAATGATCTTGAACGCCGTGGGGGCGGAGTTTCGTGTGACATCATCACGCCTTCCACGTAACCACGCAGTACATAGAAAACCAGGAAAACATGCATTATATAATTGAGAAGGCAGCGAAACAATAAGAAGCGAGCGACTGACATATACAGCCATATTCATGATTTCTGCTACTTCGGAAACAAAGCACGATGTAAACCTACACTTTAAATTAAGTTCATAGACAGGCTGCCGCTGGCGTTTGTAATTTAGTGCCTGCCCATATAAGGCCGTCCGTCAGCGGCAATCAATAGCAAACTGCCACTAAATATTCACGGGCGAAGGACTGTGCTTATGGAGAGGAAGATGAGATGGTCAGGGTGGTGTTTGACACAAACTCAGCGAAACTGCGAGAGAAAGGACTAAGGTAACATTAAATGCAGCCATGGACATCACGCGAGATGGCACCAGCACAGCTGGGAACCTTCGATGCATGTACACGAGCGGCTCCGTGAACTGGCGCAGTGCACAGATAAAAGCAACAGTTCCAAAGAGTCCTGAACAAAAACCGAATTACACAATTGAAAAGGCAGCAAAAATATGAAGCGTCTGATACATACAAGCATATTCATAAATCCAGCTACTGCGGAAACAAAGCCCACGGTGGAAAAAGTCAATGTCCGCTAAAGGAAGACAGTGTAAAAAACCGTGCATGCAGTGTGTCAGGTCTCAGATAAAGAAGAAGACGAGCTGTTTATTGATGCAGTAAGAAGCGAATCGATGAATGAAACCTGTCATCTTTACAGCGATTGACAAACACGGAATGTAACTTGAACACAACACATCCTACAAATACGAACCTGATTGAAAGAAATAATGATAATCAAATCCTTGATGACAGCAACACTCAGTAACACTCACAAAACAAATACTGTATATTGACAGTCATGTTACGTTATTTTAAAATGTTCCCTTTTCTTTTCTAGCTTTTTAACACACTACTTCTCGCTGCGATACGCGGGTATATATATATGTATATATATATCCCGATCTACATACTCGAATAATGGATACTTTATTAGCCATCAATGATTGTTTTGGTAAAGTCATACTCAGTGTATTCATTAGATGAGCGGTAAAAAGTAAGAGCGAGGGAGGATGCAGGCTGTAGTGCGCGTCAACTCTATCTGAATTGCGATCACATTTGAAAAATATATCTTTTCAAGTTCTATTTAGTCCATATGTGTCAAACTCAAGGGCGCGGGCCACATCCGGCCAGTGTAATTATATCCGGCCCGAGATCATTTTATATACTGTATTATTGTTATTAATGGCCGGGTATATGAAGCGCTGGTAACACAATAAACTACAGATCCCATAATGCAGCGCTTCAGCTGCCTTGCGAACACTTACCGCGTTAATCAAGTCTAGCTTATGATGCTGCAAGTTATTGCGAAGCTAGCTCACACGATGCTGGAGAGAAAAGTTGATTCTGAAAATAGAGCCTTTAAAAACCGATGGGAGGCTGAGTATATGTTTACTGAACCCGTGTGTCTCATTTGTGGAGCTAATGTGGCTGTAATTACAGAATTTAATCTAAGGCGGCACTATGAGACAAAACATCAGGGTAACCTGAATGCAATGCAGAAGATACAGAAAGCAGAAGAATTAAATAAGAATCTGACACTTCAGCGGACGTTTTACCCGTGCACAATCACAAAGTGATTTCAAGTGAAGCTGCTTTTATGGGAGACACAAATGCACCAGTGCAACCCTGTTGCCAAGTAATGTTAAACCAAGTCGTCACTACGGTGTTCCCAAATCGCACTTTGCTGATAAACTGAGCGCACTGAGTTTGCACGGCGCTTTGGTGACTTTGAAGAACAAAAAAAGTCCGTCTACATGCGGCTCGAACCTTGTGCATGTTTGGTAGCACATATCTGTGTGAGAAGCTCTTCTCAGTGATAAAGACTAACAAAACAGCACACAGGAGTCGCCTCACTGATGAGCACCTGCAATCCATCCTGAGAATCTCCACAACACAGAACCTCACACCAAACAGAAACGAACTTGTTGCCAAAAAAAGATGCCAGGCGTCCAGCTCTAAAATGACATATGAGCAAAGACAACTGAATGATTTGATTTGTTATTGCTGAAAGGAACACATTTTATTTATATTTCCAGGTTTTGTTATGCAGCATGTTCATATTTGAATTTGTATAATTTTGACAGGATATATTTTTATGGAGAGCAAAATCTTTTGGGATATTTAAAATCTAAGTTTATTTTTATATAAAATTACATAAGAGTAAAGAAATTTGAATGTTTGTTCTTTTAACGTTTACTTTATTTCTAACTTGTATAATTTAGACAGGATATATTTTTATGGAGAGCAAAATATTATAAGTTGTTTAAGGTTTGAGTTGATTTATTCAGGAATAATATTCCTGTCTGTTTTTACCATTCCTACCAAAGATATTTCTGTCGACTAAATAAAAATTCCTTCTATTTAAAATTTAAATAGAACTTGAACAAATACGATAGTTCATAATATCCACGCAGACTGATCTGAAATAGCTTGCGTAAGGCGGGAGTTATCCGTTTTAACAAGCAGCGTATTGCACTGATCTGAAATAGCTGTGTGTGTATATATGTAGATATGTATTTTTATGTATATATATGTATTTGTGTGTATATGTGTGTGTTTATGTATGTATGTGTGTGTATATATGTGTATGTGTATATATGTAGATATATATATATGTGTATGTATATATGTGTATATGTATAGATATGTATATATATATGTTTATGTGTGTGTGTGTAAATATATATATATATGTGTATGTATATATATGTGTATATATATATATATATATATATATATATATATATATATGACAACAACACTCATCACTCACAACAGTGACAAAACAATTACATTGACAATCATGTTACGTTATTTTCAAAATGTTTCCTTTTCTTTTCATTGCTTCTTTAACACACTACTTCTCGCTCTTGCGGGGTATTTTGCTAGTATTATATAACTACTAGCCAACCCGCGGCGTAGCATACACTGCATATAATTATTTATTGATGTGCGAACACTTCCTGAAAGACACAGTTGTCCAAATGGGGTGGGTTTGAGGATACGACTGTCATTGAATGAAAAGATGGAACTCTGGAGAGAGCAACATACAATTGTCCGTGACTGAAAACAGGTTTTGGCAGATACAGGCATATCTTTTTGAAAGTTTGGCCCTCTGCCTTATTAATTGTCATTGCAAACGGCAATCTAACAGGAAATTGTCTGCATGTAAAAGTAAAAAGCAAATTTGAATATGATGGGGTCAGTGAAATCTGGGGAATAAGGACAGTTTGTGAGGTAGCAGATGTGATAGTCTTACACTCCAGTACATTGCGGTGAATGCTGGTAACAGAAAGTCTAGTGCCATTACAGAGATGGATCTCCTCAATCATGTGCAAATCCAATCAACACAAACATTTGTCTGCAGCCACGCTGATATGACGTCACCTTCCCACTATCCTCTTACTGAAAAACATTTACAAACACATTTCACACCGGAATTTCAATGCAACATTTGCTCAAAAACCTTCACGCTCCAGAAATATCTCAACGCACATTTAAAATCACACTCCACTGAACAAATTTTGAAATGTGAACATTGCCAGCAATGCTTCAAAACAACTCGTGCTCTCAAGAAGCACTTACAAACTCATTTCAATTCCTTTCAGTGTCAACTCGCAAACCCCATGCACAGTCACCGCATTCAGTTTTACGCTGCTTTTCAAGAAGATGCCGCCATTCCCATCCAAGAACATAACATTAGCCTACCTACCGCAGTATGTACTTCTTGCAATGCACTTCATTGGCCATCAGAGGAGCTGGCGAGCCAGGCCCTATTGTGCGTATCCCATGGTCTTACAGTTGGCAGGCGGGGCTCTTTGTCTTGTGTGCGTCTTGCGTGCCCTCAATGAATGGCGGGCGGGGCTCTGTTGTGCGTTCCCCATGACGTGTTCGTGGCTCTTTCGTGTGTAACCCATGGGTGGGGCTCTGTTAGAGATGGCGGGCGGGGCTCTGTGAGTTGGCAGTCGTGGCTCTCTGTCTTGCGTGCAGTGAAAAGTCAATGTGGCTCAGAGGTGCATGTGGACTTTTGCACAGACAAAAGCGACTGAGGCTGTGTTTGGTGAGTTGTTGCGTGTGGGCACATGAGCAGGCAGTGCACATGCCTCGAGAGTGACGCTGGACGCAGGAGGACGGTTACAGTTGGCGTGCGTGGCTCTGTCGTGCATATTGCATGGTCTTAGAGTTGGCAGGCGGGGCTCTGTGAGTTGGCGGGTGTGGCTCTCTGTCTTGCTTGCGCTCACTGTCTTACGTGCTCTTAGTGAATTATGTATATAGATAATATGTAAAACCATCCTGGCCTTTTTAAATATTGTACTGTCTTTCAATTTGTTCATGGTGGGCATGCTTGAGAATTTAGGACAAGATGGCTGCACAGAACTAAGATGTGATTCTTGCGTCCCAAGGCTCCAAGATAAATTGCCACATACTGGATGAACCTAGTATGAATGCCCATCCCAACACCTTTGATCCTTGAATGTTTTTTGATATCCAGGATCAGCGATCTTTTATTGTCATTTCAACATCAATATGCAGAAACAAAATTCAGTATTCAGGTTGTGGTTATTAAACAGTGCATATGTTAACCCATAAATACTTTACAATAAAGTACACCATAACTAGTACCTTAACCCCATTAATCTTTGTGATAAAGTTAACACAGATAAACCCAATAAAATTGAATCAAATAAAATAATACATAACATAAATTAAGATAACTATAGATAAAAGAAATAGTATTTCAGTATGCCCTGTAATTAGCAGTGATTAAAAAGGTAGCAGCAGTGTAGTCCCTGAGACTATTGAAACAAAATGCAAAGTGGTGTATGAGTCATACAAAGCTTACAGTCAGATCTAGTGATGTTGTTTTCATTAGTCTAATAGCATCCAAGAAGAAGCTGCTCCTCAACCTGGTAGTGCAGCCCGTAGGCTTCCCTTAAGCTGCGCAATCTCCTGCCTAATGGGAGGGGGACAGACAGTCCATGTGCAGGACCTGTGACACCTTGCATAACGGAGGAGGCTTTACTTTTGCACCTGCTGCTGTAAATGTGTAAATCAAGAAGATGAAATCAAGGTGTAAGAATAATTTAGATCAAATTCAATTGAATGCTTGCAAACTTATTTCTTCCTTTTCATATTTTATATTTTGTAATGGTTCCTGGGGCTCTAAGTATGATCTTCTTATATAATATGCTTTACCGTGGCTGTCCGTTTGTCTGCCCAGGATTTTAAATCACCTGTAGTTCGCAAACCATTTGAACTATTGACCTGAAATTTGATACACATATACTACATGACTTCTACTGTCCGCTTTCGGGGTGATGATTTTTATTCGTCTTTTTATTTTTATTTTATTTTATTGCAGAAACAACTCTCAGCTGCAAACAGCAGCACGGCAATGTGGCACACGCGTATGGGCGCTGTTCTCATCCCTACCACCTTCACTGTCACTTCCTCTATCTCTTCATATCTTAAATAATTCTTAAGGCAGATTGAAGACTTAAGTTTTTAGTTTAAGTGAAAAATTAAGAAAAATTAAGAAAAACGTAATGTCACACAAAAACTGACGATCACTTTTAACGCTAAAAAATGCTGACGAAAGAAGAGAAGCAGTGGGCCACTAGGGTGGAGAAAAGAAGAGCTGCTCAGGAAACAGCAAAAACATCAACCTCTGAGCAAATGAATGTTAAACATACAGAGAAAGAGTATGACAACTGTAAGTCAAGTGTATTCACTGCACGTTATTGTGCAGTCTGCTGTTACTGTTTTATATAGAATTTCTGGATTTTTTCTTACCCAGAAATTCAATGGTCACATTAATTTTTGTTTCAATACATCTTTTTTGTTATTGATTATTTTTTCTGTTAACTCACAGAACCATTTTTCTTTTCTAAGGGCACTGTCATTTCTGGACTTTAGTGTCAAGTGCTAAAATAGTGTCAAGTAGTTGTTAGGGCTGACATCACAGGTCAAGAGTTATATAGGTCAACTCCTTGGACTTCCTGGTTGTCTAAGTTTGAATTCACTAAAAAGACTTCTGCTTGTTTTTTTTTAAAGATTCTTTAGTTTTGAAATTATTTCTGTCTCTGATTATGACATAGGACTCTCATTTTCTCCTAAATACACTGACATATAATCTGACTTATATTCTGACTTTCAGTCTTTTCAGCTCTCACCTTTTTCTATGATTTTTTGCCGTGCATTCTGAGCTTAGTTTATTAGATTTTTGCTTAGCTGGCTATAATGTTAGCTTGCTTTTCCAAGAATAAACATCTACTAGGATGTCTATTGCCCAGACTACATGGTAGCAGCACTATTTAAAATGAACTACATCTCCCAGTGGCTCCAGCCCTATAATGCTTTTGGAAAGATACAAAGAAAGCAGGGGTTGCTGGGAAGGAGATTAATCAGACCAGATATTTAAAAAGGAGCGCAAAAGACACTGGAAGGATCAAAATTCTGCATATGTTTTGTTACTATAAATCAAACATTGGATTACGAGTCAACCACCATAGTTTCTATCTGGATGTATGTTCTGTCCTTTGTCTTCTTGTCTGAGTGAGTTCGCCTTGATTAGATACATCTTCGTCTAGGAAACGCTTTCAATTCCAAATCCTTACACCACAACTGCAACCTTGTAAGACAAAACTTTACATTTCCTATCAAAGGACTGTTCATCCCACTCTCCATCATCACCTGCTTCTGCTTTACTGGACTGTGTTGGACATTGTTGTTAATGTTTATTGTTTGCTGTGTAGTGTTGTAATTTATTATCACCATTGGGGTTCTGGCGAGGATTTTGGAGTGTTTTTGTGTAATATCTTTTTTTTTTTGTTATCTGATTAATTTATTAATTATTATTTATCAATACATTGTGCCACTTATCAGTGTCTCTGCATGTGAGTGTGTGCAGGCCAGGTCAAGGCTGGGTGTGTTCATGGTGTCCCCACAATAAAATAAACAAATCACCATCTTCGGCTGGTGTAAATCTTAATGTCCCCGCAACTGCTTCAACATGGTAGTATAACCTTTGGCACAGATCTATTTCAGGTACAAACAGTGATACATAACTGGACTATGCCCCTGCCCATTCATATATATATATATATATATATATATATATATATATATATATATATATATGAAAAGTGGAATTAAAAAAGCCAAGATGGACCATAAGAGGAGCATAGAGTCCCACCTGTCCAGCCACAATACACAGGGGGTGTGGCAGGGAATACAAAACATCACAAACTACAGAGGCCTAAATGATTATCGCCCTGTGGCCCTCACTCCGGTAATCATGAAGTGCTTCGAGAAAAAGTTCTCCAGCACATCAAGGACTATCTCCCCCAAGACTTCGATCCTTACCAATTCGCATATCGCGCGAACAGATCCACAGAAGACGCCATCGCGGTAGCTCTCCACTCTGTGCTGAGCCATCTGGAGCAGCAGCAGAGCTACGACCAGATGCTCTTTGTGGATTACAGCTCAGCTTTTAATCCAATCATTCTTGACATTCTCATCACCAAACTGGTCACTCTTGGCCTTCCCCCTCTCACATTTGTCTGGATAAAAAACTTTCTTACCAAGCGGCTCCAGACTGTGAGACTCTGCCTCCACCTCTCCTTCATTCGCACACTGAACACCCTGGTACCCCACAAGGCTGTGTGCTGAGCCCCCTCCTCTACTGTCTCTACACCAGCTCACAACAACAACATCCTCGTCAAGTTTGCTAATGACACCACTGTGGTCGGACTCATCTCAAAGGGAGACAAGGCAGCTTACAGAGAGGAGGTCCTGAAGTTGGCAGCCTGGTGTTCAAAGAACAGTCTGGTTCTGAACACCAAGAAAACCAAGGAGATCATTGTCGCCTTCAGGAGGCACAGCACCGACTTAGCCCCCCTTTACATCAAGAGCGAGTGTATGGAGAGGGTCCATACCTTCCGGTTTCTCGGTGTCCTTATCTCCGATGACATTTCCTGGACAGACAACATCACAGCAGTCCTCAAGAAGGCTCAGCAGTGGTTACACTTCCTGAAGGTCCTCAGAAAGTACAACCTGGACTCCAACCTGCTACTGACCTTCTACCGCTCGTCCATCGAGAGCCTGCTGATATATTGTATCACAGTATGGTACGGCAGCTGCACCATAGCAGACAGGGAGAGGCTTCAGAGAGTAGTAAAGGCAGCACAGAAGGTCATCGGCTGCTCTCTTCCCCTCCCTGATGGACATTTACACCCCAGCAGAACAAAAAAACATCATCAAGGACAGCTCTCACCCATGCTCTGATCTGTTTGACCTGGTGTCCCTGCTCCTCTTCCCTTTAGCACTTCCGGGTGTGGTGGAAGTGCTGAGGTCCAGGGCTCCAAAGGCACAGGGGTGCCCCCTGGCGGTGACCACGGACCCCTACAGGGTTGAGCTTCCAAGCTCCCTATCCATGGTCCCCAGAGCAACCAGGGCGGTCACCCCCACATGGTCTGGGGAAGGCACAAGCCCTCCTCCAGTCCTCCTGGGCATCCCGGTCAGTTCGCCTCCCCAGCCGTCTCTGACAATATACAGTATATATACAGCCATTATCCAACCCGCTATATCCTAACTACAGGGTCATGGGGGTCTGCTGGAGCCAATCCCAGCCAACACAGGGCACAAGGCAGGAAACAAACCCCGGGCAGGGCACCAGCCCACCACAGGGTACACACGCACACACCAAGCACAATTTAGAATTGCCAATGCACCTAACCTGCATGTCTTTGAACTGTGGGAGGAAACCATGCAGACACAGGGAGAACATGCAGTCTCCACACAGGGAGGACCAGGGAAGTGTACCCGGGTCTCCTAACTGCGAGACGGCAGTGCTTCCCACTGCGCCACCATGCCGCCCTATATATATAAACTAGCAAAATACCAAGCCTAGCAGCGAGAAGTAGTGTGTTAAAGAAGCAATGAAAAAGAAAAGGAAACATTTTGAAAATAACGTAACATGATTGTCAATGTAATTGTTTTGTCACTGTTGTGAGTGATGAGTGTTGCTGTCATATATATATATATATATATATATATATATATATATAAATATAAATATATATATATATATTTACACACACACACAAACATATATATATACATATCTATACATATACACATATATATACACACACACATATATACATACATATATATATATCTACATATATACACATATATATACATATACATACATATCTACATATATACACACACAGCTATTTCGTATCAGTGCAATACGCTGCTTGTTAAAACGGATAACTCCGCTCTTACGTGCAAGTCTGCGTGGATATTATGAACTATCAGTATTTGTTCAAGTTCTATTTAAATTTTAAATAGAAGGAATTTTTATTTAGTCGACAGAAATATCTTTGGTAGGAATGGTAAAAACAGACAGGAATATTATTCCTGAATAAATCAACTCAAACCTTAAACAACTTATAATATTTTGCTCTCCATAAAAATATATCCTGTCTAAATTATACAAGTTAGAAATAAAGTAAACATTAAAAGAACAAACATTCAAATTTCTTTACTCTTATGTAATTTTATATTTTATAAAAAATAAACTTAGATTTTAAATATCCCAAAAGATTTTGCTCTCCATAAAAATATATCCTGTCAAAATTATACAAATTCAAATATGAACATGCTGCATAACAAAACCTGGAAATATAAATAAAATGTGTTCCTTTCAGCAATAACAAATCAAATCATTCAGTTGTCTTTGCTCATATGTCATTTTAGAGCTGGACGCCTGGCATCTTTTTTTGGCCACAGGTATGGCGTTATTTCAGTGCCACTATTCTGAGCGCACGTAAAAAAAGATTGCAAGTGCAAGTGTTGCATTTTGAGGAGAAATTTATTTTGAGCGTATAAAAGCTGAATTTGAGTGAACAAAATTCATTGCTGCGTGCAAAAAATGTATTTCAGTGTTTGCACTTATCCATATACACACACACAATAGCACGCTAACTGCTAGTCAGCTCGCTAACTGCTGCATTCCGGAAACAGTCCGAAATGTAGCTAAATCCAGCTAAACTCAATTAAACCCCAATTTCCGGAATGCAGCAGCTAGCGAGCTGATTGGAGACCGTAAGAGCCAATCAGAATTTTTGAAACCAAGTCTGTGATTGGTTGGTTTTGTGGCACACTTATAACGGTGTACAGAGAGTTGAGCGCTCGCAGCAGAGAATGTTGTGAGCGTAAGCAACACATTGCGCAGCAAGCGCAAATGAAAAAACTGAGCGAGAGGGGTGCTATTGTGTGTGTATATGGATAAGTGCAAACACTGAAATACATTTTTTGCACGCAGCAATGAATTTTGTTCACTCAAATTCAGCTTTTGTACGCTCAAAATAAATTTCTCCTCAAAATGCAACACTTGCACTTGCAATCTTTTTTTACGTGCGCTCAATATTTTTTTACGTGTGCTCAGAATAGTGGCACTGAAATAACGCCATACACAGGTTCGTTTCTGTTTGCTGTGAAGTTCTGTGTTGTGGAGATTCTCAGGATGGATTGCAGGTGCTCATCAGTGAGGCGACTCCTGTGTGCTGTTTTGTTAGTCTTTATCACTGAGAAGAGCTTCTCACACAGATATGTGCTACCAAACATGCACAAGGTTCGAGCCGCATGTAGACGGACTTTTTGTTCTTCAAAGTCACCAAAGCGCCGTGCAAACTCAGTGCGCTCAGTTTATCAGCAAAGTGCGTATTTGGGAACACCGTAGTGACGACTTGGTTCAACATTACTTGGCAACAGGGAAAGTGGGGCAAGTGGTTGTGTCTCCCATAAAAGCAGCTTCACTTGAAATCACTTTGTGACTGTGCACGGGTAAAAACGTCCGCTGAAGTGTCAGATTCTTATTTAATTCTTCTGCTTTCTGTATCTTCTGCATTGCATTCAGGTCTTTCAGGTTACCCTGATGTTTTGTCTCATAGTGCCGTCTTAGATTAAATTCTGTAATTACAGCCACATTAGCTCCACAAATGAGACACACGGGTTCAGTAAACATATACTCAGCCTCCCATCGGTTTTTAAAGGCTCTATTTTCAGAATCAACTTTTCTCTTCAGCATCGTGTGAGCTAGCTTCGCAATAACTTGCAGCATCATAAGGTAGACTTGATTAGCGCGGTAAGTGTTCTGCAAGGCAGCTGAAGCGCTGCATTATGGGATCTGTAGTTTATTGTGTTACCAGCGCTTCATATACCGGGCCATTAATAACAATAATACAGTATATAAAATGATCTCGCGGGCGGATATAATTACGCCGGGCGGATGTGGCCCATGACCCTTGAGTTTGACACATATGGACTAAATAGAACTTGAAAAGATATATTTTTCAAATGTGATAGCGCAATTCAGATAGAGTTGACGCGCAGACTACAGCCTGCATGCCTCAATAAGTCATCCTCCCTCGCTCTTACTTTTTACCGTTCATCTAATGAATACACTGAGTATGGCTTTACCAAAACAATCATTGATGGCGAATAAAGTATCCATTATTCAGTATGTAGATCGGGTATATATATACATATATATATATATACCCGTATCGCAGCGGAGAGTAGTGTGTTAAAAAGCTAGAAAAGAAAAGGGAACATTTTAAAAATAACGTAACATGACTGTCAATATACAGTATTTGTTTTGTGAGTGTTACTGAGTGTTGCTGTCATCAAGGATTTGATTATCATTATTTCTTTCAATCAGGTTCGTATTTGTAGGATGTGTTGTGTTCAAGTTACATTCCGTGTTTGTCAATCGTTGTAAAGATGACAGGTTTCATTCATCGATTCGTTTCTTACTGCATCAATAAACAGCTCGTCTTCTTCTTTATCTGAGACCTGACACACTGCATGCACGGGTTTTTACACTGTCTTCCTTTAGCGGGACATTGACTTTTTCCAACGTGTGCTTTGTTTCCGCAGTAGTTGGATTTATGAATATGCTTATCAGGCGCTTCATATTTTTGCTGCCTTTTCAATTGTGTAATTCGGTTTTGTTCAGCTCTTTGGAACTGTTGCTTTTATCTGTGCACTGCGTCAGTTCCGTGAGCCACTCGGTGTACATGCATCGAAGGTTCCCAGCTGTGCTGGTGCCATCTCGTGCTATGTCCATGGCTGTATTTAATGTTACCTTAGTCCTGGCACTTAAAACTTTCTCTCGCAGTTTCGCTGAGTTTGTGTCAAACACCACCCTGACCATCTCATCTTCCTCTCCATAAGCACAGTCCTTCACCCGTGAATATTTACCCGTGGCAGTTTGCTATTGGATTGCCGCTGACGGACGGCCTTATATGGGCAGGCACTAAATTACAAGCGCCAGCGTAGCCTGTCTATGAACTTAATTTAAAGTGTAGGTTTACATCGTGCTTTGTTTCGAGTAGCAGAACTCATGAATATGGTTGTATATGTCACTTTCGCTTCTTATTGTTTAGCTGCCTTCTCAATTATATAATGCATGTTTTCTTCAGCGCTTTTTGAGGTCTTCCTGGTTTTCTATGTACTGCGTGATTACGTGGGAGGCGTGATGATGTCACGAAACTCCCCCACGGCGTTGAAGCTCATCTCCATTACAGTAAATGGAGAAAAACTGCTTCCAGTTATGACCATTACGCGTAGAATTTCGATATAAAACCTGCCCAACTTTTGTAAGGAAGCTGTAAGGAATGAACCTGCCAAATTTCAGCCTTCCACCCACACGGGAAGTTGGAGAATTAGTGATGAGTCAGTGAGTGAGTGAGTGAGTGAGTGAGGGCTTTGCCTTTTATTAGTATAGATATATATGATTGTTGTACAATTTCTTAATGGGAAAAGAATCCTACTTGATATCTATAGTGATATGGACTGATATGGTAATGTGCTAGGAATGAAAGGATACCAACATCATTTAATGGAAATGAAAATTATCGACCTGCAGAGAGCTGAATTCAAAGACACCCCAAAAATCAAAGGGAAAAAATGATGCATCAGGCTCGTCCATTTTGCTGAAATTTCATAGCAGAAACTCCAAATCATACTCAGTAGTTTTTATGGCCCCCATGTGCTTGTATGCATGCCTGACAACATCCTAATAAGACGACAGATGGTGTTCTGGGGGATCTCCTCCCAGATTTGAACCAGGGCATCACTGAGTTCCTGGACAATCTGAGGTGCAACCTGGTGGCGTCAGATGGACCGAAACATAATGTCCCTGAGGTATTCTATTGGATTTAGTTCAGGCGAGCGTGGGGGCCAGTCAATGGTATCATTTCTTTCATCATGTCAGACATCACGCAAAAGTGGCATAAGAAACCAATCTCTCAAATACTCAGTTTCACAACATTTTGATGAAACACGTCAACAAATCTAAGCCTTTAAGTGTACATTCCTGACATGAACATTTTAATAAATGGAAACATATTTAATGTACAAATTGAATTCTTAATACCCAATTGACCTTAATGAAGCACATGACTTTTTCTTTAAAGTTCTTCTTCGTGGGTGAGCATCCACTGATACACATTCTTATCGGAAGACTCTTCTACAGTCATGACTTGGTGAGCAAATTATTTGTGTCTTTCATTTCTCACTTTGTTTTTGCATTTATTTTTAGCTCAGTGTTTAACTTTAATCCATTTTTCTCTTTTCAATTTTAAGTTGTTATTCTCCTCTATTTGCTGATTGCGCACTCACATGAAAATGCGAGCAGATCAGTCATGTGCCACATTCACACCTCACACTTGCGCTCAATCAGCGAGGATAAAAATGAGCCCGCACAGCAGAGAGGGGAACAGGATAAAGACAGAATAAGAAAAAACAAATATTCTGCCGTAACCCCCGTTAGGATGAAGCAATCTGAACCAAAAAAATCCACTCTATACTTTGATGTATGTGTAATCAATTGCATTACATGCGATGCTGGAATTGTTTTCCGTTTTCTGCCAGACACATTTCGACGTGGCACCTCCATGTTCCTGAACGTATCGGCAAGTGCCTCGGGGGGAATAGCAGAGTTTCACGTTGGATGTTTTCCTTCTTCCACAGTGCGAGGCTTGTTCGGACAGACTTTTCCTTTGAGCAGATCCCAAAGGAAGAAGCCTGGTGATGTCAGATCTGGTGACTGTGGTGGCCAAAGCCTCTTTGAAATTACCCTGTTGCCGAAGAAGGACTCAGTTTCTGCAATGCTCCTTGCCGATGTGTGACACATTGCTTCACCTTGCTGGAAGTAACCTTCTGTTAACTCAGGATCATCCAGTTGATTCTGACATCACTTAAACAAGTTGGTGACATAGTAAGTTTGTACCATGAAGACGTGCTGCTCAATACTGTACACCACCATCCTGATGAGAAGTTGAGTGACTGAGTGAAGGGGTATGAGCGGTATGCACCCAGAAGTTGCAAACGGAGGTTAAACATCACAACAGCTATTTGGTGCCTACCTCATCACTCTGAAGCAGGGGCATCCCAGTTTGTTGGAAGCTCCATATACGGAGGAGCACATTGCACCTTGTTTCGTTCATATTGCTTCGTCCTAGTGAGAGTTATTACAGAATATTTGGGGCCTCTTTCAAGTGAATCTCCCTGTACAACTCTGGAACACTTCTCACACATATATTATGGACCTCAACATCATGATTTTCACAGAAATGTGTTTAAATGACTGTATCCCAGACAATGCTATTGAGCTGGAGGGGCGCACCATCTTCTGAACTGACAAAACAATACAGAATACCTGTAAGATCAAAGATCAGAGGTCTGTGCATTTATGTGAACAATGCTTGGTGTGTGGACAATGATGTGACAGAAAGTTATTGTTCTCCTGATCCAGAATATAGGATGATTAAGTTTAGACCCTTTTACTTACTTTGGGAATATATGTCTATTACTATCACTGGCATGTATGTACCACCAGATGTAAATGATAAGCTGGCATTCAAAGAACTGCATGCTGCTGTAAGCAAACAACAAATGGTACATCCAGATGGGTTATTTATTATTGAAGGTCGAATTTTAATCATTGCAGCTTAAAAACTGTATTACCTAAGTTTCACCAAAACATTCTCCTGCCCCACCAGAGAGGACAGAATATTGAACCACATATATACAATACTGCTGAGAGAAATAAGGCCTTTCTGCTCCCCCACCTTGGACAATCAGATCACCTCTCCCTGCTTCTGCTCCCTAAATGCACAGCACTCATCAGACGTGGGTGACCTTAAGTGAGAATGTTGAAAGTCTGTCCTGTAGAGGCAAACTCTGCTTTACAGCAGAAGTTTCAGTCTACAGACTGGAGTTTGTTTGCCACCAATGCCACGTTGGACTCAGAAGTGTACATTGAAAGTTACATCTCTTCTGCTCTAGATTACATCAATACAAACATTAATGGAGTTACAACACACAAACAGATTTAAACCTTCTGTAACCAAAAGCCTTGGATGAATAGGAAGGTTAGACTCAAGCTGAAAACTGGTGACACTGAGAGCTACAGCACATCCAGGGCCAATCTAATTAAGAACTCTGACCCCAGACGTATGTGGCAAGGCATGCAGACCATCACAGATTACAGGAAAGTGAATACAACTTCAACAACACATGATGTCTCCATTCCTGATGAGCTAAACAACTTTAATGCTCTATTTGATCAAAAATGCCCCTTTTCCTGGATGACCAGCCCCTCAGACTTACCACTGCCACTGTGCAGTCTGTGCTGAGCAAAGTGCATGCACACAGGACTGCTGGTCTTGATGGCATACCTGGGTGTGTGCTTAAAGACTGCAGTGGGCAACTGTCAGAGGACTTCAATAGCATCTTCACCCTGTAACTGGTCAGGGCCGTTGTCACCACCTGCCTTAAGTCCAAAATGAATATACCAGTGCCTAAACTATCCTCTCCAGGGAGCCTAAATGACTATCACCTTGTACTTATCCCCATCATCAACAAGTGCTTTGAGAGACTTGTTCTGGCCAACCTCAAACCCAGACTACCTCCCACACCAGTCTGCCTATCGTCCCAATAGGTCAACGAAGGATGCCATATCCTCGGCTCTTCACTCTACTCTGATAACAATAACTTCTACTTTATGATGTTACTTGTTGATTTTAGCTCCGCATTTAACACTATCATCCTTTTCAATCTGGTAAATAAACACAGCAACCGTGGCATGGACACCTCTCTTTGTAATTGGACACTGGACTTTCTAAACAACAGACCCCAGTCTGCCAGGATAAACAACCAGACATCCTAAGCCCTGATACTGAATACTAGCATTGTGTACTCAGCCCACTCCTCTACTCCCTCTTCACCCATGACTGCATCCATTTATATGGCTCCAAATCCACTATAAAGTTCACTGATGACGCCACAGTAATAGGACTGATCAGTAACAATAACCTCACCCTCAACACCAAGAAGACCAAAAAGCTCATTGAGGATTACTGGAAAACTATAGGCAGTGGATCCGCTCCCATCCATATAAATCAGGCTGAGGTGGAGTGTGTTTCTGGCTTCAAATTCTTGGGCATTCTGAGGACCTGTCTTGGACAGTAAACATCTCCTCTCTGGTTAAAAAAACAGCAGCTTAACTTTTTGCAGAGGCTAAAGAAAGCCTGACTAACTGCATTATGGTGTGGTATGGCGACTGCTCTGTAGCTGACAGGAAGGCCTTCAATGGTGGTGAAAACTGCCCAGCACATCATTGGAATGCAGTTACACAGTGTCTGTGCCAGGCTCACAGCATCATCAAAGAGGCCTCACATCCTAACCATGGACTGTTTACCATCCTTTCATCAGGGAGGCGCTACAGAAGCCTTCGGTCCACACCACTAGGCTGAGGAATAATAACATTCATAACAACATCACCATTCTGAACTCTCAACCCATATTACTCAATGGCTGACCTTTCTAAGTATCAATAACATTTGGCTGCACTTTTTTCACTTGTTTACATATATTTATTCAGTAAAAAACTATTTTATATATTTATTTTTATTCATACCATTTATCTGTACAAATTGATCAGTATTCATATCTATATACACTTTCCTGTGTATACTATTACTGATAAATTCAAATTTCATATATATATATATATATATATATATATATATATATATATATATATATATATATATATATATATATATATATATATATATATATATATATATATATATATTCTCATTTGTACGCTGCCTTACTGTGTCTATTTATTGCACCTTACTGTACTATTTGCACTTTCTGATTAGATGCTAAACTGCATTTCATTGAACCTACATATTGACAATAAAGTTGAATCTAATCTAAATCTAAGAGGCTCCCAGAAGTGAAAAGGGAGGGTGGAACTGACCCGGACCATCACACTGTATTTGACTCTAACTATATAGGTTTTTTTATTATTATCACTTATTGTGCCACTCGGATTTTTACAATATTTTTTTACCATGTTTTTCTACAGATTTTTTCATTTACAGTATTTATTTGAATTAGTTTCATTTTTTTGATTTACTTAAGTATACCTGTCCAGCTCAGTGCCTGACACTGGTATAACCTTTATAAAGATCTTTCTCTCGTACAAAAGTATTCATTTTTATGGTTTCTTTTTCTATGTTTCTCTTTCTGTATGTCATATTATTGAAAATTTATTTTACCTTTCTTTGAAATCTAAAAAATGAACACAGACAACAGCATTTTCAGTATTACCATGTACACTTCACAATCTATTAAAATCTATTTTGTAATGAGTGGGTCACATGTTTTGGGCCTGCACCAAATTAACATCATTCTGGACCAAAATCTGTGCATGTCTATCAGACAGCCTAGGTGTGTTTGGTGGGTTCACAGAGGAGCTTAAAGTGGAGAAGGACAGACAAACTGTAATTGCCTTTACTACACTATTGGCACATAGACTTATCTTGCTCAACTGGAAGAATCCTAACTCACCAATTCTAAGTCCATGGGTAACTGATGTTATATGGTATTGAAATTGGGAAAAATCAAATTCTCACTTAGAGGATCTGTGCAGAACTTTTTCAAAACTTGGCAGGATCTGTTCAATAATATTTTAGAATAAGAATTTAAATTGAGGAAGCAGACTATCTATCCTCTTTTTAAATTTTATTTATTTATTTATTGATTTATTTATCTGTACTAATAAAAGGCAAAGCCCTCACTGACTGACTGATTGACTGACTTACTGACTCATCACTAATTCTCCAACTTCACATGTAGGTGGAAGGCTGAAATTTGGCAGGCTCATTCCTTACAGCTTACTTACAAAAGTTAGGCAGGTTTCATTTTGAAATTCTACACGTAACGGTCATAACTGGAACCTAATTTCGTCCATATACTGTAAATGGCCATAGCCTGCAGCTCGGTCGCCGTGTAAGGCAGAGTTGTGTCTCGCATCATCACGCCTCCCACGTAATTGAGTGCCTGTCCATATAAGGTAAATATTCACAGGTGAAGGACTGTGCTTAGCAAATTCATAAGTGCAGCTACTGTGGAAACCCTACCTCAGCGAAAGTGTGAGAGAAACTTTTAAGTGCTGGGTCTGAGCTAAAATTAAATAAAGTGGACATCGCAAGATCGCACAAGATATTCATGAGATACAAGTTTAATGAAAAGACGCAGGGTATAAAGCCTCGATGCTAAAGACCTGGCGAAGTCATGGAGAACATGGAAGGACAAGTTCACATCATACACAGAACTTGCAATGCTGGAGACAGAGGAAAACACTAAGGTCAGATTATTCCATTATCTTATTGGAGAGAGCGGCAGAGAATTGTGTGAGGCACTGATCGTGATGTAAGACCTGATGAGTTAACCATGAGCTTGAGTGGTGGGCCGTCAGGGCCTGCAAGGCCTTCTCTGATGGCCTAAAAAATATCTGAATCACAAACTGATGTTAATTATATTTTGTCCATGAATACTTATTAAATAATTCCAAATAATCTGTCTGCTTCCTTTCATGGCTTTTCCGATGGTTGTGCTGCTTCCAGACATGTATTTTCGTATTAAAGCATTTAACCAATCACATTTCAGCCGTCATTTGCTGCCAGGCAGAGAGGCCTTCACAATCTGTTCTGCAGGCCCTCTAACTAATTAATGTTGATTAAACTGTTGCTTCAACCAATCAGATTTTGAGTTGGTGTCAGTAGGGCCCTCTAGCAGGCGTACGGCAACGTCACCGTATTCAGATCCATTGATTGGATAGAAGCCGATATGCGGAACTCTACGAGGCCACTGAAAGCACCACAGGCGATCCGAGCTCAAGATCCTTGCACGCACTACCGCCAACTCCATGGCAGGATTCTGGACAATATTATTTGCCAGACACAGACCAGATTTCAAGACCACGAAAAACTGATGTTTGTCACGCTCCTCGACCCCAGAAGTTTCGGGAATACAAGAAAAATTTCCCGCATGCAGCCTTCTCCAGTTTAACACAAGAGCGACGGGGCAGTTTTTGATCTGTCTCGGCTAAAAACAGAACTGACTGTAATGTATGCCATAGATGATTTTACAGGAAAATCTCCCACTGATCTCCTTGACTTCCTTCATCAGAAAAATCTGAATGAGAGCAAGGGGCAGCTGTACACATTGGTATATTTGGCGGTGACCATTACCATGTACACTGCTCCTGTCGAGCGGACATTTTCAACCCTAAAATGAATTAAAACTTATACCAGAAATATGACAGGTCAGGTTCGACTTTCAGCATAAGCTTCGATGGCGATAGAAAGGGACTTTTTGATGGAACTGAAGCGCACGGATAATCCGTACAACAGAGTAATTGAACTGTTTTTGAGGAAAGAGAGGAGGATGGATTTTGTTTACAAATAATCCGAATTTTTGGTGAGTAAAATGTTGTGATTTTCCTAAATAATATTGCAAGTTTATGAGTTATTATTGATGTTTTTTATGTGTGTCGCGGCTGTAGCTGCAGTAGAAAGGAACTTGTTCACCCCTGGTTTGTCTATTCAATAAAGGCATTTATTGTGGCTACAGGAGTTATCTGTGATGCAGCGGCTCTTTATACAGTATTTCTGCATATTAAGATGGTTTTTATAACCATAAATTAGTTTTTGAGGGGCGGGTTGATTCAGATGGCGCACTACTGAAGGCCTAGGTGTGAAATGCATGGTCCGTCAATGGACCAGATGATCCGTAAATTTGATGAACATTACAACCCAAAAATAAATGAAACTGTAGAGAGGTTCAGATTATACTTCTCCCAGTGCGTCTCTCTAAATCCTCCGTGCGAGAACATTATCATAAGGCTTAACAATCTTATTGTTACACCTTCTACGTGCACCCAACCGTCCTTATTACAGAGTCTTCCTTGCTTTACCGCTGGCTGCTTCTTTCCATTCACCTTCCTAGCTCTTTATTTAAACACTTTTCCTTCTCACTTTTCCGCTCCTTCGCTGTCTTCTCCCTTTTCGTTCAAAATATGCGCCTCCTTGCCTTTTTACAGTCAGCTCCCCTTACGTCACACCATGGTACGTTTAGCACAAGTTAATACTGGGAATGCCTGTTGAACATCTTACATTCACGAGTAGTGATTAGCATAGCGAACACTTCGATGAATGAAACCTGTTATCTTTACATCGGTTGACAAACACAGAATGTAACTTCATAACAACATGTCCTCCAAATACAAACCTGATTGAAAGAAATAATGATAATCAAATCCTTGATGACAGCAACACTCATAACAGTGACAAAACAATGACATTGACAATAAGGTTACGTTATTTTTAAAATGTTTCCTTTTCTTTTTCATAACTTCTTTAACACACTACTTCTCCGCTGTGAAGCACAGGTATTTTGCTAGTTTTTAATATTATTAAAGTTTTACTTTGTTGATCTAGTTCTCTTTCTCATGGGTTGATTTGTTTTAAACTTAGTTTTGTTAAACTTGACTTGCTTATACAAAATACTATTGGATTTCAATAAAATCAATAAAATGTTTATAACATAACAAAAAAATGTAATGAGAGAAATAATAAAATGCATTACAATTTTCAATCCAACAAAATGAAATCACAACCATTAGCACTGCTTTTATGAATTCCATACCCAATGGCAAATAACAGAAACATGGCAACTATATGGACATTCAGATACACAGACACACACAGACACTTTTTCTTCTATTATTAAGGGGTATAATTAAGGCAGCTTAGGGGCTTTAGTGATGGCTATAAACTGCCAAACCAGGGTGTGGCACTGTTGTCTAATGCCTTCTCTTTTCTTCCCAACGCAGAATGGAAAATTGACAACCATTCCACCACTGACATAACGTCCGTTGTTCACCCTCCTGGACCTGCCCCTTCCTGCCAATATCATTATAAAAACACAGACATATCAATCCTGAATCAGTTCTATTCTGAATTTGTGTCTGAAAAGATGTCCTTTCAGTGTTGCTGTTTTGTTATTGTTTTCATTGAAATTATACGGGGTCACTGGTGTCCTGCAGTTTTATTTTTTATTTCTGTATCCAGTTTCATTACAATAAATGATTTTCTTTTTACATGTTTGGTTATTATTTTGTCATTTCTATTTTTCTGTGCATAATTTTCCTTTTGGAAATATATAAGGATTTATTTTTTGGTTAGTAATGTGGCATTTCTATATTTTTCTCTTTCTTTCTTTTGGATATACATGAGTTGGTTTACTCATTGATAAACATTAAATATTATACATCATTAGTTCATTGTTTCCATCTTTGTAGATTTGTATATATGTTAATTATTTTTATCATGATTTCTCTTAATTTTTTGTATATCTGTTGTTTCTCAATGTTAAAAAAGTCAGGTCTTGATGCTGACGATCTAATAATTCTAATAATTTGATGAACCCTTTCAGTCTGGTGTCAGGGTGCAGGACAGCTGTGAAACTGCTCTGCTATGGGTAACCAATGATTTACTTATGGCAGCAGACTCTGGACAAGCCAGCATATTAATTCTGGGAGACCTCAGTGCAGCATTTGACACTCCAGTCAGACATGACATTCTACTGTGCAGAATGGAGAACATGCTGGGTATCTCTGGCACTGCCCTCCACTGGTTCAAGTCCTATCTGACTGATAGGCAAGAGTTTGTTAGTCTTGGCAACAGCAGGTCCAGCTCAGCGCCAGTCACACAAGGAGCTCCTCAGGGCTCTGTCCTCGGCCCTCTTCTCTTCTGTATTTATATGCTTCCTCTTGGCCATATTATTCATAGCTTTGGACTGGGCTATTATTTTAATGCTGCTGATATTCAACTCTACTTCAATGTTAAAACTGGAACTTCATCAGAGCTTTCTCAGCTCACAACCTGCCTCAGTGAAATTAAAACCTGGATGGAGCAGAACTCTGCTAAATACCTATAAACTGCAACAAAACTGAACTCCCGCCAATTGGGACTAAAATGCAACTTAATAAAATGAGCTCCTTCTCAGTCCATCTTGGCGGTGATCTCATCAGACCTGCCTCTACTGCAAAGAATCTCGGTGTCATTTTTGATTCCTCCCTTTCTTATTCCAGCCAAATAAGTCACATTAAGAAACTTTCTTACTTTCACCTCCATAACATATCCAGTGTTCGCTCCTTCCTCTCCTTTTCTAATGCTGAGAAACTTGTCCCTGCTTTTATCACATCCTGCATTGATTATTGTAACTCGCTGCTGGCAGGTGGCCCATCTAATCTTATATCACAGCTCCAGTTTATTCAAAACTCGGCTGCAAGAGTCCTGACTCAAACCAGCAGCAGTGAGCACATCACACCATCCTGCTCCATCTTCACTGACTCCCTGTGTCTTACAGAATCCAATATAAAATCCTGCTAATAAACTACAAAGCCTTAAATAACCTCGCACCAAACTACATCAGTGACCTTCTCCATCACTGTGTGTCTGCCCGTCTACCCACTAAGGTCCTCTGATTCTGATAATCTTGTTGTGCCCACACTAATCTACACTCCATGGGTGACAGCAGGGCCTTCAGCTGTATAGCGAGTGCCAGACTCTGGAATGACCTCCCGAAATTAATCAAGTCAGCTGACTCCATGAATTCTTTTAAAAAACAACTCAAAACTCATCTTTTAGCTCTACTTGACTTTATTACCTTCTCTCAGTTTACTTCTATGTCAAGATGTTCATGTAACCTGTGTGTGTGTGCGAGACCATCAATGATGTTATCTATTAGGCTTTTTCTCTGAATTCACTGTCTTAATCTTCTTTATTTATTTATCTGGTTTGTACAATACTATATACTGTATACTGTGCCATTATTTCTTATATTCTGTATGTGCCTTGAGCTTGGGAAAGGTGCTATATAAATAAAATGTATTATTATTATTATTATTATTATTATTATTATTATTATTCTCTGTGTCAGCTTATTGTTGACTATTGTGTTTTATTATTAAATATATCATTGTTGCATTTTTCATTATTCCTTTAATTATGTTATGGTGATGACTATGAACAAGGCTGGAAAGGATTTTACTCATGTAAAGCAGATGAATGACAAGCAAGATGTGGTCTTGACTGATCGTGGTAAGATAAAGAAGAGATGGAAGAGGTACTTTGAAAAGCTGTTGAATGAAGAAAGTACAAGGGTAGTATTTGGGGATGGAGTCCCAGATGAAGGGTGAGAACCAAAAATAAGGATGGATGGAAGTAAAGGAGGCACTGAAAAGAATGAAAAATGGAAACCAGCAGATGTGTGGAAGAGTTTAGGTGATGAGGGAATAGATGTGTTGTGGGATCTGATGCAGAAGATCTACAGTATAAACAGGAGAGAATACCAGAGAAGTGGATGAAAAGTAGGATTCTACCTATTTATAAGAAAAAGGGTGACATTCGAGATTGTGGAAGCTATAGGGTGATAAAGCTAATGACACGTGCAATTAAAAAAAGGGTTATGGGGGTAAGGCTTGGGGAAAAGACCTCTATAGGTGAGGAACAGTTTGTTTTATGCCAGGGACAAGGACAGCTGATGCAGTGTTTCAATTGAGACAGCTCATAGAAAAGAATTAAGAAAAGAGATAACAGCAGTAGCTTCTGCAGTCATTTCATCGTCTCTGTGTCACTTGATTTCCTGCACCACCTTACCATACTGTGGCCAGTCCTCACTTACAGTTTAGTTTTGCTAAAAATTTCATATGTCCATAGTAGCCAGTAGGCATAAAAAAACTGAGAATGTTTTCTCCTTAGGTTGGTGACGGACAACAGAGGACAGTGGAAGGGGAGAGGATATTGTTAACATGGCTGGCGACTGTTAAGTGGTTCTGCCCCAAGATGGAAACTGGCATTTAGGGCAAAAAAGGAGTAGAAGCCAAACAATAAGTCAGGAAAACAAACTGGGGGACACTGCCAAGAAGAAAAAAAAAAAGCAGATCCACAAAAAAAAAAAAAACCCTCAAAGTTAACTTTGCCTAGTGAAAAAATCGAAAGCTGAGAAATCTAAACAGAGCACTTGGTAAGGTTTTGCCTTACAGAATATCTATCAGCTTAGACAATCAAGGGTCTGTGATGCTGGTTTAACTACTATGAAGTTAATTATTATACACATTACGACTTCTGGGGCTCTGCTAACTAGTAATGTGTTTCTACATAAGAGCAAGTGACTCTTAAAATGGTGGTGCTTATGTAGATGAAAAGTGAAACCTAGTTCTTCATAACTCAAAATCACAACATAAAATACATCAGTCTTATAGAAAAAATCCTCAAGTCCAGGAAAAATTAATAAACAAGCAGTGACTCCTGACACTAGTTTAGTTATAATCTCATGATGAAACTGGAGAATTTTGTTACTGAATCACTAAAATAACATTATCAGTGCCAAGAAATATTAACATACTTTCTGCTTAATGTAGAGGCTCTCATATACTTTGGTCAGGTCGCCATCAACGATGCTGCAGGCAACGTCTACCTTAGTAAGCAGTACAAGCTGGGGAATACCTGCAGGATAAGAAAAGAGAAGAAATGAGAGTCCAAGTGATATTTGAGTTCTTTATTGCCTGCCTCCTCTCTCAGATTTTTTTATTTCTCAAAGGTCCTGCTGTGTATTAGTGTCAGACCTTTTTCTTTTGTAGATTTAGAGGAGTAAACATTACTGCAGCCTCATTGTATGAAAAACATCTAATTCACCTGGTCATTCTCAACACCCCAAAAATATCAAGAGTAGGGAGAAGACTGTAGGCCTTGGTTTACATGGGTGGTGACTGCCTCCAAAAGGATGTTTTTTGAATTTTTGGTCTCCTAAATATTTATAATTGAACATTCAGATTATAAATTAAAAAAAAAAGCTTTTAGGCCACATTTCCATTTCAGTTACACTATGAATGTGTAGCCAGGATTCTGCTCACTTAAGCTGTGATCTCACCATAAGTTTGTTTCAGTGGGCACCTGGAATGTGAACTTTGGTCATGTCCTCCATTAGGAGAGCAAGCAACCAACTTACAAGAGACATATTTTAGCTGATGTGATGAGCTGGCCTTTGGAAATGAAGG